>NC_056731.1:1689663751-1689968751 GCF_019279795.1 Protopterus annectens | reverse complement strand
AAGTACATATTTCACCCTCTAGCCTGTTTGTAACCTAATCTCCGGGCATTTCAAAAATATAACTAATTTGAATTACAAGATTACACAAACTAAAGCCATTACATCAAATAGTAACTTAAACAATCTGCCTACATGCTCTTAAGCCAAAATGTCTTTAAACATCAACAATATCATAACTAGCCTTTTCTCAGATACAAAATTGTTGTCCCATGTAAATAAAATAGTTTAAGGCAACTGCCCTTGAGTGCCCTCAACTATTTCTGATCCTCCCCAAAAGCTCTGCCTTGTGGCTACTTTCCAGCCTCAGCTCCCAGGCCCTGCCATGTGGCTACCTATAGGCCTCAGCCAGGGTTACCAGACATCCCTATTTGGGTGGGACTGTCCCGAGATCAGCAGCCTGATCCCGAATCCTGCCCTGCTGGTTTAAGTCCCGGCCAGCCTCCACTTTGTTTTTTTTTTTTTTTTTTTTTTTGATTGGCCCGTATACCTGGCAAACAGGCCAATCAAAAATCGCTAAACACGGAGCTTCTTCTGTTCTGCATTAAACAGAACTAGCTCCATGTTTAGCGATTTTTGATTGGCCCGTATGCTGGTATACGGGCTAATCAAAAATCGCTAAACACGGAACTACTTCTGTTGAATGCGGAACTGCTCCATGTTTAGTGCAGATCTACTGTTCTTTAATGTGGAACTCTGTTCCGCATTAAAGACCTTTTTTTTTTTTTTTTTTCTTTTTCTCAGCTCACAGGACAGGCCCCAAGTGGCTACCTGCAGGCCTCAGTTTCCAGTCTTTGCCATGTGGCTACCTGCAGGCCTCAGTTTCCAATCCTTGCCTTGTGGCTAACTGTAGGCCTCAGTTCCCAGACCCTGTCATGTTGCTAATTTCATGCCTCAGTTCATAGGTTCATAGGTTCATAGGTTCATACTAGGCTATCTGCCCGAAGGCATTTACAAGCCTAGCCCATAGTTTTGTGGCTTACGCCACCCCTTTGGTTTGGGGAACTAAGCCCATTATTTTGCTGTGCCTCTGTCGAGCAGTGACACTGAGGTAATCCCTGGGGTATACTTGTGATCTCCCATCCATTGGTCAAGATTTCTCTTGAACAAAGCCAGCGAGGTGCTTTGCCTCACATATACCGGGATTTTGTTCCACAGCATAGGGAGTCTCTGGGTAATGAATCTATCCCTCCAGCACGTTCTATTAATGGTTGTGTCAAGGTTTAGGTCTCCCGCCCCTGTGGCTCTGACGGATCTAGATTTTTTGAGGTGAAGCATGCTCATCAAGTCAGGGTTTGACAATGCCTTGTATGTCAGGCACAGGTCACGCCTGAGCAAGGGTAGCGACTGAATAGAGTTGGAGTTCTTTCAGTCGGCATAGGAAAGATTTTTGAGACCCATGATCCTCTTGGTGAGGAACTTCTGCGGCCTCTCCAGCTGCTGCAAATGTCGGGTCAGATACATTCCGAATGGGGCATTGTACTCAATCATTGGTCTGATGAGTGATGAATATAGGGATACTATGACCTCCCTTGATCTAGATGTGAATCCCTTCATGATAAGGTGGGCAATGTAGAATGTCTTCCTAACTATTTTAGCAACATGTGTGTCGAATGACAGACTGCTGTCAACCTGGGTGCCCAGGTCCCTGATAACCTCTTCTGTGCAAAGTGGATTGCCACCTATATGGTAGCTAGGGGTAACCTTGTTTTTCCCGAAGGGTATGACTATGCATTTTTCGGCATTTAACTTTAGGCCGTGGCTCTGGCACCAGTTATCCGTATCTGTGAGACCCTTCTGAAGGATATCTGTGTCAGATGTATTTTCGACACCCAGTTTGCAGTCGTCTGCAAACTTTGTCAGCCATAACCCTCCTGTGTTTGCTTGTACTTCGGAAAAGTAGATGCCAAACAGGAGTGGGCCCAGGACTGAGCCCTGTGGGACACCACTTGAGACAGGCTTTGAGTCAGACATGGCACCGGCAACTCTGACCCTGTGGGTTCTGTCACTCAGCCAGTTTGCAACCCATCTTGTGATGTATGGGTTAACATTTAGGCTGATGAGTTTTTCAACAATACCTGAGTGGGGTATTGTCGTCGAAGCCTTCGCCAGATCAAGGTAGGCTGTATGGACTGCCTTTCCCTCATCAATGGCCTTGGTGACTGTTTGAAAAAGTCAACCAAGTTTAAAGGCATGACCTGCCTTTGACAAAGCCAAACTGGGTTGGATCCAAAGTCTGCAAATTCCCTATGTCTTTATTTATGAGATCCATTATGATCCTCTCCATGGCTTTGCAGATAAGGCTTGTCAAGCTAATGGGCGGTAATTTCGCCTTTGTGAAGTGGGACCACAGTCGCTGTGCGCCACTCCTGGAGTATCCAGAGGTGATACTATGATTAAACAGCTGTCCTGAGGGTTTAATTCCTCGTTGAGTGCATGTAACACACAGCCGGGGACACCATCAGGTCCCATGGATGCTGTGTTTTTTGCCTTTGAGAGAGCAGTTCTCAGTTGGGCATTAGAGATATTTGGGGGGCTGCAATCTGTTGGTATGGATATCTCTCAGAAGTTTGCACTGAACCTGTCCACCAGTATGTTGGCAATGTCTGTAGGATCAGTAATCTTCTCATCGTTTTGAACTAATTCTGAGCATATCTGTTCCTAGGCCCTGCCCTGTGGCTAACTGCAGGTCTCGGCTCACAGGCCCTGCCATGTGACTAACTGTAGGCCTCAGCTGCTTGCAATTAAGCCTCAACCATATCACCCCCTATGTATAATTTTTTTTTTAAACTTGTACAACACTCCCTGTGTCTCATGTATAACCCCAGGCCTTCCAAGGGGCATGTGCCCTACTTATTTCTCTTTTTTAACTATGCTTTGATTCAGTCAGTGCAAATCCTTGGTTAAATACTTACAAAACTCTTCTGGTGGTCTAATTTTCACTTGAAACCTTACAAGTACAACCTTAGTTTATACCCTTGCTTGTAGCAACGAAATACAGGCCTGCAAAACAAAACCCAATTATAACACACCAAATCAATTCAACATTACCCCCACGTATCTGCTGAAAAACCGCTTGCATGCCTTTAAGCATAATACCCTAAGTTCTCTATATTATTAACTAAACATAGTACAGATTATACAGATAAATGCCATTAAAGCCAGTAATTAAATCAAAAAACAAACAAAAGGCCCCTACCGTGTTCTTAGATCACCACCGTAGCTCAAACACAAACCAGTAATCCACAGATAAGCTGATCAGACAAACTGCCAAGGTAGAGACCGAAAAGACTGACTTGCTTTGTTCCCAGCCTTTTCAACCCTTCTCCTGGACAGCCCAGCCCACCTCAGCCTTCCTACCTATCCTGCCCTACCTGTTCTCCACCTCCCCACACCCACTGAAACCTGAGTCCAAGCTGACCTGCCTCAGACAAATGACGGCTTGCTGTGATTGGCTTGACAGCCCTTGTTTACTTAATGGCTGGTAGGTTGGTAGGTTGGTATGTTGGTTAACATTATTTTCTCACAACACTTGGATCTCCAGTTTGGCTCCAGGCAGAATTATCTTATTTACAGAGTCTGCACATCATTTCTGTGTTGGAATGGAGTTTTTCCAGTTGCTCTGGTTTTCTCCAACAACCCAAAGATGCACTGTAGGTAAATTGCATTCCACAAAATTATCTAGAGGTGGCTGTGCAGTGTGATAGAATAGCCTGTGGTGGTTGGGTACCCAGCTCTGGGCTTGTTACAATGATTTTGCTAAATGATTGCTGAATTAGACTCCAATATCCTTTTGAACCTCCACTGGATTAAGTGACAATTACAGAATGAATGAATGGATAATTGAATGAATGAATGAATCTATCAATCAATCAATCAATCAATCAATGAAAAAATTAATCAATCAATCAATGAACTATTTAAATAATACTGAAATCACAAAAGAATAGTATGTAAACAATCATCTCCTTTCAAGCATATATGCATTATCCCGTCTCCTAAAGAAATGAAAGATTATAGGCCCATCCCAGATCTTTGCCCTATAACAAAAATATTTTAAAGGCCACTATACAAGCTTATGCAATGCTCAGCATGGCTTTAGAAATTCCTTCGGTACTTTCATAGCCCTTTTAACTACAAGTGATAGCATTTACTGTGATTTGAATGAGAGTCATATAGCTGCAAGCCTGCTTGTGGATATTACCAGGGTCTTTGAAACTGTAAACCATGGCATCCTCCTCAAGAAGCTAGAAAAATTAAACTTTGGTGAAAATACAATACAGTATTCAAAAGCTAATTACAGAACAGACCAAGCCAGGAAGCCAGGAACACCAATGAAAAAGGTTAAATTCCTTATTCCAACAAGAACAGTAGTAAAAACGGCTCTATTGAGGCAGTGTAGCAATTGCCTCATGTACACTGACCATCCTCTATTAATAATTCACTCTAGTACAGAGTGTGAGAGATATATCTACACCTAGAATCTTGAATCCATGCTCTCTTGAATTCAAAACAGCAACACAAAAGAGGTTGTCAGCCCACCCACCATTACACATGCGTATAATACCACTACTCATACACATAGTATGCATCTAACACAAAAATCAACATACATTGAGGTTCTCTCAAAAAATCTACCAAGACACCAAAGACCTCCAAAACACAAGACTGCTACAACTAACACAGTTCCCACAGCGCCTATGACACATAGCAACACCAGCGTCTCATCTACTAAGCTGTCAATATGTAACAATAAAAAAACAAATGTTCTATTCATTTGGAGACTCAGTAGTGAGACACATGTATGTCCCACTCACAATGTTGGACAAGAAGAAAGTCACAGTCAGCTGTCTGTCTGCCACCAGGATTCATCAGATCATGCATGCACTCAGGTTTGTCAGCAGCAAGTACCATTGTGACTCTGTCATAGTTCATGTTGGAGTGAGCAAAATGAGACGTACCTCACTGACTTTATGAAGAGAGACATGATTGAGCTCTCTGAGTACATATCCCAGGCAGGTATGTTCCTAGCCTTGAGCAGCATACTACCCTCACCTAGAATGATGCCACAGTATAAACAAAAAATGATTGATTTTAATAACTGGCTTAGTTTTTGGTGTCATTCAAAAGGGATCCAGTTCCTGTCAGCCTGGGAAGCCATGGTCGACAATCCCCACTGCTTTGCCAGAGACACCTGGCACCTCTAGGCTTTTGGCTGCTTGCAAAGGTTCTTGTTTCCCCCATAGTGCCTTTTTTAGGCAAGGTCTTGAACCAAACTTACCGAAGTGAAATTTGCCAATCATAACAAAATAAGGGTCATCCTGCTAAACGCTAGGAGCTTAAACCAAAAACTGCATACCCTGGAAGCACTTCTGTTACTGAAAGATGTAGATGTCTATGCAGTCACAGAAACCTGGCTGAAGGCCTCAAAGAGTACCCCAGCCTCACAAGGCTATAATACCTTCCACACCTTCAGACCACAAAACGAATATGTGAGAACCAAAGGAGGTGATATTTCTATCTGTAATAGAGATAAATTCACCTCCTGTCTAGTTAGACTGGACATCTCCATGGAGTTACTCCAATTTCAGGTTACAGTGGGTAAGACCTTCATTCAAGTCTTAGCCAGTTATAGATTCCCCTCCATGGGTCATGATACATACAAAGCCTACTTGAAAAACTATAAAAATCCAAATATTACAGAATGCTCTGGTTATGGAGGATTTAAATTATTGCACCATCAACTGGGAAAGCCACACTAGCCCTAACTTGCTAGTGCAAAAGTTCATTGACTTTGTTAACTCAAATGCCCTGGAACAAATTTTTCATACCTTGACAAAAGGAACAAAAATACTAGATCTGGTCTTCACTAACATGTCAAACAGATTCACTACCGTAACTGGTGGATCCTCATTAGTTAAATCTGACCACTCAGTAATCTTCGAACTGAAACTAATACCAGAACTCACAAAGGGTGAAATCAGACTAAAAAAACTTCACAAAGGTAAACTATACCCGCCTAGGTGAAGGTATAAATGCATTCCAAGCCCCACTCCCAGCTGGAAGTGGTAACCATACCAAAGCTTCCAGTAAAGCCTTGTACAATCACTTGCATAAGTGCATAGTCTTGGCTGTACTAGAAAGAATCAAAGCCAGAGCCCTAAGTAAAAACTAGCCACAATGGTGGACATCCAGCAGCAACAAACTTTACAATAAATGCAAAACATTGCTGTCCATGAAAACAAATGTGAGATCCCAACAATGGAAAAGCACCCTCCTCCGCCTCAACAGGCAAATAAGACAACTTGTCAAATTCTTTAAGGGCTTCTTTGAGGAAAAACTTAGCTAGCACAGCCAAGAAGGCCTTCTACATTAATGTACATAGCCTAAAAGGTAGGACTCAAGCATGTGCAGAACTAGTGACCAACAATGGTATGCACACTGAACTCACAGAGATAGCAAACCTGCTAGCGGATAGGTTTGGTGAAAATTTCACTCTCCTATCCCTTCCAAACCTAACACAAACTTTGCCCCAACCACCCCCACCCTACATATCTGAATAACAGGTCATCAAAGCCTTGTCCAAGGCAAAAAACACAGCCTCTATGGGACCAGATGACATCCCAGGCTGTCTTCTAAACAGGCTAAAACATGAACTAGCATCACCACTAAGTACCCTTTTCAATCATAGCCTAACCACTGGCTTTGTTCCTGTGGAATGGAGAACAGCTACAGTTATTCCCCTACACAAAGGTGGCCTAGAAACAGACCTAGGGAATTAAAGACTCAAGCCTGACTAGCCTCAGCTTTAAGGCCATGGAAGATGTCATTATGGACTTCATAATTAATACATATGTGACTTCCAAACCCTGGATCCTACACAATTCAGTTTCTTCAAAGGCAGATCCTGCTTGTTAAATCTGATTATTTCTAAAATGTGACCAGGGTAATTGATGAGGGCAAATCTGTGTAAACAGCATACCATGACTTGACAAAGGCTTTTGACATAATCCTACTCTCAGGCATTACTGATAAACTTAGCAAACTGAATGTAAACCCCTTCATTGTACGATGGATAGCCAACTGACTCACAAACCAGACACACACTATCAAAGTGAGTGACTCCACATCAACCAGCAGACCTGCTACCAGCAGGGTGCCACAGGGATCATTACTGGACCTCCTACTGTTTGGTATATACTTCTCAGAATTTCAGGTCACAACTAATGGGTTATGGCTGACCAAGTTTGCAGGTAACTGCAAAGTGGGTACAATTATTGAATCCCAAAATGATGTCAATATACTCCAGGAGGGTCTTATGCAGACCAGTGGCTGGTGTCTTAGTCATGGTCTCAAACTGAATGCAAACAAATGCATCAGCCTTCCCTTTAGCACAAACAATGTCCCTTCACACTATCAAATCAACAACAATACCCTAAGTACTCACAAAGTGGTAAGGGACTTGGGATCACAAGTTGACTGTGTCCTTAACTATGACCACCATGTGTCTACTGTAGTAAGGAAGGTTTTCTACACAGCACACTTGATTAGTTAAGGCATCCCTTCAAGAGCAAAAGAGATTATAATCCCTCTATACACTGCACTAATCTGGCCCATAATTGAGTATAACAGCCCATTCGGCATGTACTGTACAAAGCACCTACAACAACTGGAGAAACCTTAGAGGTTTCTAACAAAGAAGATCAAGGGACTCCAACACGTGCTGTACACAGACTGACTAAAGTCCCTGTCACTATACTCTGTGTCATATACACTTCTTAGCCGAGACTTTTACCTGGCTTACAGAGCAATCCAAGACTCAAACCTAATGAACTTGCTGCATATCCATAAATCAAACGGGACTAGGGTTACCCATTCCAGGGACCCAAATATGGCCTGCAACTTAAATAGGACATGCTGGAGTGCCAGATTTATCTTCCAGCAACTGCTGCATCTTTGGAATAGGCTACCTATTCATGTGAAACAGAGCACCTGTATGACACTGTTCAAAAGGAACCTGGACAAGGGGGCGGGGCAACATCAATTCTTACTGGGAATAGTGCCCACAACCCTCCTGGACATGGGCAGTGATTGCTAAATACAATCTTGGTTATTTACTAACATTTCTATGGTATTTCATTGGAATGAAAAAGCTAGGCTTGAAATGACCTCCTGGTCTATAGCCTAGTAATCTCATACGATCTTAGGATCCTATGCAGTGAGTGCCTTTATTCTCTTATTTATTTGTTTGCTCTTTTGTTTGTTTTTTTAGTTTTATCTCTCTGTGTATCTGTCAATCTATCTAGCCACTTATCTATTTCATTTTTTGACCAGGATGGTCTTGCTAGGTGAGTGTCCCTTTTTTGGTGGAGTCCTGGGGTAAAAAAAAAAAAAACTTCCCTGGAATAGCAGTAGCTAAATTTCAGTGTGCAGTGCTAAAGTACTACATTATCACATAATGTATAGAAAAGACAAAAAATCCAGTATGTACTAGGTAAAACAAAAAGTACAAAAGTATGTACATAATATAAATACAAATGCTTTTCATGAAAAATGTACAGACTTATTAGTTTTAGTTTCAAAATTGCAAAAAGATTTATTTCATTACAATGGGATAGATACCTTGATAAAAAATATCAGCAAGCTTCAAAATGTGGGAGAACTAAGTCCTTTCATTTCTGTTATACATTGGATACTTCATTACATCAAGACATATACTAAGTCTTTAATATTTCATGACAATTATTTGATTTCTTTCAAAGCAACATAAAATGATCCACATATTCGGCATGGCAGTCAACCATATAGGAAGCTTTCAGGTATTATGACACTGGTATGTTCATAGGTTGGTACCAGGCTATCGGCCCATATGGCCTATACAAGCCTAACCATAACAATTCCCTGGCTATTTCTTCCTACACTATTTAATTCCCTGGACCCCCTGTCTAGCAGGTCAACTGACGTGATCCCCGGGGTGAATTTCCTTTCTCCCATCCAATCGTCAAGGTTCCTTTTGAAGAGGGCCAAAGAGGCATGACATGTATGGGCAGTCTGATCCAGAGTCTGGGGAGTGTCTGGGTCAAGAACCTATCCCTCCAGCATGTTGTGTTTATTGTGATGACAAGGTTTAGATCCCTGGAGCATGTGGCTCTGAGGAATTGGGATTTCTTTAAATGTAGCATGTCCAACAGCTCTGGGTTTGACATGGCCTTGTATGTTAAGCAGAGATTGCCTCTGAGTAGACGATATGCGACAGAGTATAGCTGGAGTTTTTAAGCCGGTCGGCATAGGGCATCTGCTTTAGGCCTGTGATTCTTTTAGTGAGGTATTTCTGCGGCATTTCCAGTTTTTGCAGATGTCTTGAGAGGTACATAACAAACAGGGTGTTGTATTCTATAATGGGTCTAATGAGGGATGAGTACAGTGGGACAATGACCTCCTTTTTCCTGGATGAAAAGCCCTTAGTGATGAGGTGTGCCACATAGAAGGATTTCCTGACTGTTGTGATGATGTGGTTATTGAAGGTGAGACCACTGTCCACCTGTGTCCCCAAGTTTCTTATCACACTTTCAGTATTTAGTGTACTGCCACCTATGTGGTAATTCATGGGTGCATGTTTTTTTCCCAAAGGGGATAACTATACATTTCTTGGCATTGAGCTTGAGCCCATGGTTCTGGCACCAAGCATCTGTTCTGTAAGGCCCTTTTGTAGAGTATCCACATCATTTGGAGATTCAATAATGGTTCCCAGTTTTTAGTCATCTGTGAACATTGTTATCCAGAGTCCCTTAGTGTTGGCCTGTACTTCAGAGAGGTAGATGCCAAACAAGACCGGTCCCAGGACTGAATCCTGAAGTACTCCAATTGTCACTTGTCTGGAGCTGGATTTGGAGTCAGCTACTTTTGCAGTGTGGGTTCTGTCAGTAAGCCAGTTGGCAACCCATCAAGTGACATAGTTTCATAGTTTCATAGTATAGTACTAGGCTATCTGCCCTGGGGCATTTGTAAGCCTAGCCATAGTGATGTGGCTTTTGCCACCCCATGAAATGGTACAAAAATGTACAGAATAAATCTAGAATACTGTGCCTCTGTCTAGTAGTGACACAATGAAGGTCCCCTTATATAATAGAATTAGTTTACTGTGCCCCTGTCTAGCAGTGACACAGATGTGACCCCTGGGATAAACTTACGATCTCCCATCCACTCATCAAGATTTCTCTTGAAGAGAGTCAGTGAGGCGCTCTGCCTAATATGAACTGGGATCATGTTCCAAAGCATGGGAAGCCTCTGGGTTACGAATCTATCCCTCCAGCATGTCCTATTCATACTTGTGCCGAGGTTTAAGTCTTTAGCTCTCGTGGTCCTGATGGATTTGGATTTTTGAGGTGGAGCATATCCATCAGATCCTGACTGGACATGGCCTTGTACGTCAGGCAGAGATCACCTCTGAGCAGGCGGTATGCTACTGAATAGAGCTGAAGTTTCTTTAGTATGGCAGAATAAGACATATGTTGGAGACCCTTGATCCTTTTGGTGAGGTACTTTTGTGGTCTCTCCAGCTGTTGCTAATGCCAGGTGAGGTACATACCAAATGGGGCATTGTACTCAATCATGGGTCTGATGAGGGAGGAATATAGGGGTACAATGACATCCTTGGATCTGGATGTGAATCCCTTCATGATGAGGTGTGCAAGGTAGAATGTTTTTCTAACCACTTTGGCAACGTGGGTGTCAAATGAGAGGTCACTGTCTACTTGGGTCCCTAGGTCTCTGATTACTTTTCCATACTCAGTGGGTTGCTGTCTATGTGATAATTTGTGGGTACTTTGTTTTTCCAAAGGATGACTATACATTTTTTGGCATTTAGTTTAAGGCCGTGACTACGGCACCAGTTGTCCGTTTCAGTGAGGCCTTTTTGTAGGATGTGTGTCTGCTGGTGTATCGACTATGGCGCCTAGTTTGCAGTCATCTGTGAACTTTGTCAGCCACAGCCCTCCCATGTTTGCTTTAACATCTGAGAAATAAATGCCGAACAAGAGGGGTCCCAGGACAGATCCCTGTGGGACACCACTTGTGACTGGCTTTGAGTCTGACATTGCTCCAGCGATTTTAACTTTACGGGTTCTGTCCTTTAGCCAGTTTGCAACCCATCTAGTGACATAAGGGTTTACTTTTAAGCTGTTTAGCTTATCTATGATGCCTGAGTGGGGTATTGTGTCGAAGGCCTTAGCCAAGTCCAGGTATGCTGTATGGACTGCTTTGCCCTCATCAATGGCTCTAGTGACTGTTTCGAAAAAGTCAACCAGGTTTAAAAGGCAGGATCTGCCCTTTACAAAGCCGAATTGGGTGGGGTCAAGTGTCTGTAGGTCCCCTATGTCTCAGTTTATGAGTTCCATAATGATTCTTTCCATAGCTTTGCAGACCAGGCTAGTTAAGCTTATGGGGCAGTAGTTTCAGGGTCTGTAGAGGCACCCCTTGTGGAGTGGGACCACTGTTGCTGTACGCCAGTGTTCAGGTACATATCCCGAAGTAAGGCTAAGGTTAAATAGCATTTTTATGTGTGGGTTTAGCTCCTCTTGGAGTTCACGTAACACACACCCCGGGATACCGTCAGGTCCAATTGATGCTGTGTTTTTTGCTTTGTTTAGGGCAGTTCTCACTTGGACATCTGAGATGACAGGGAGATTACATTCTGCTGGGATAAGTATTTCTTCTTTTGGGGGTGAAGGAGGGGAGAAATTTGCACTGAACCTGTCAGCCAGAATGCTGGCAATATCTGTGGGTTCAGTGTATTTTTTGTTGTTGTGAACCAACTCTGAGCATATCTGAGGGTTTCTGCCCAGGTTTCTAACATAGCTGAAGAAGGCTTTGTGGTTATCTTTAGTGTCCTTAGCGATTTTTCTCTCAAAGTTTGCCTTGGATGTTTTTATGAGAGAACATAGTTTTCTGCTAATGTTGATCAGAGATGTCTTCCCTTCATGGGATTTCGCTCTGACGTGCAGTAGCTTCCTTCTTTTGTTATACAATTTGTTTATGGCTGAGGTCCACCAGACAGGACGCTTACATTTGGTGGAGAGGGACTTGGATTTGTTTGGGATTGCATGATCCATGCATTCTTGGAGATGTCCATAGAAAGCATTTGTGAAGGATTTGGCATTGTGGGATGTGGTATCCACTGGCACAGTGGGCTTAAAGGATACCATTTCAGTCTTAAGAAGAGTGAAGTCTGCTTTTGAGAAGTTTTTCACTGTGGTCTTTTGTGCTGGGGGTGGAGGTGAGATATGTATATCCAGGGTGATTAGTTTGTGGTCAGATCTCACTAGTGAGGGGTATACTTCCGGTGTGGAGCATTTTGTCCCCATGTTTGTGATGATCAGGTCTAGTATATTATCTCCCCTAGTGGGAGAGGTGACTAGTTGTTCCAGTGCATTTGAATTTATGAATTCCAGGAACCTTTGGGCTAGGATATTAGTGCTAGAATAATGTACCCAATCTATGTTTGGGTAGTTGAAGTCTCCCAGTATGATGGTATTTTGTGATACATTCATATCCTCCAATGTCTTCAGGAAGGCTGAGTGGAGTTCTTGAGATTGGGAGGGTGGTCTGTAACATGCTACCAGTTGTATAGCAGTTTTGCCTATTGTTAGTTGCACCTGTATGGTCTCTGATGCTTCATGTGTTGCTACTAACCTGGAGGTGTGGGTGTCCTTTATGAATATGGATACTCCCCTCCTTTGTGGTTCAGCCCGGTTTTGGGGCCGAAAAGCATGATACGAGGTATAGCCTGGTAGTGCTGGGGTGCTCTCAGGAGCCTTGAACCAGGTTTCAGTTACTGCACAGGATACCATTTCTGTCTTAAGAAGAGTGAAGTCTGCTTTTGAGAAGTTTTTCACTGTGGTCTTTTGTGCTGGGGGTGGAGATGTTCTCCATGTTGAGGAGTGCATCAAGTGCCTGCATCTTGAGATTTAGACTTCTGGCGTTGAGCAGCATTACCCTTAGTTTTTTTCCATTTTTGTTTTCTAAGGAGGTGGGTTTGTCTTTTGAGCCTTGCCTAAAAAAGGCACTATGGGGGTGGCAAGAGCCTTAGCCAATATCCAGAAGCCCAGTGGTGACAGGTGTAAGCCATCCCTTGCGAAGCAGCGTGGCTTGTCCAACATATCATCCCAGGCAGACAGACATTGGATCCCCTTAGAATGACACCAGTACTTGAGCCAATTGTTAAAGCTGATCATATTGTCTTTGTATTGTGGTATCATTCTTGGTGAGGGCAAGATGCTGCTCAGGGTCAGGGTCATACCAGCCTGGGCTACATAATCGGAGAGCTCCTCTATGTCTCTTTTCATGTAGTCCAGGAGATACATCTCAGGTCATTCACACCAGCATGGACAATGACGGAGTCATATTTGTACTTGCTTTGGAGTGACCTGAGTGCGTGTGTTATGTGGTGGATCCTAGCTCCCGATAGACAGCTCACAGTCACCTTCTCCTTGTTCAGCCTGGTCAGTGGGACATCAGTGTGTCTGACTATGGAGTCACCTATTACTAGTGTATCAGGCAGGGTGTTTGGCCTTAAGGGCTGCGATTGGTCAACACACTGATTTATTGAAGTATGTGTTGCATGTGTTTTGTTTTGAGGTGGTGGATTTTTGGATGTCTGCTTTAGGAGCCTCTGTTGTTTTGGTAAGTTTTTTATTAGAGCCTCCGAGTATGTCTTTGTGTTTTTATGTGTTTGGTTTGCAGTTGTGTTAGGTCTATGTGGGACTGGGATTGTTGTGTATGTGGTTGCCATCTCCTCCTGTCTGGTCATGCCAGCCCTGAGTTGAGAGAGGTCAGCCTCCAGTTTGGCTATATAGTTGCATCTCTCACATGTATTTGTGTTTGTTGGGAGGAGGAGAGGGTTGTCTGTGTACATGAGACAATTGTAGCATTGTCTCAAGATACCCAGATTGACCAGCTGAACTGGAGACAACGCCAGTAATCTACCACTCGACATGCTAGAACAATATAAGGGAGTGGTATACCTTTAAGGGAAGTGGATATTCACAGGGGTGGTAAGTAGATGTAGTGCTTTACTTAGTACGAGAGTGCTTACTTAGTAGAGAAGTATTGAGAACAAGTGCTAGGCTTATACTACAGTGAGTAGTCTGGTTATACTAAGAGTAGAGCTTCCTTAAGGGAAAATTTGAAGAGCAGACTTGGCGGAGCCAGGAAAAAGTTTAACCTTATTTAACCGGCGCTGCACTATGCGCACGACTGTGCAAAGCCGTGCAAACGCGGATTTTAAACAGTGAACTACAAAAGAGCTAGAAATGGTCCCAAACAACCAATTACTACAGCTTCTTATGCTGAGGTCACTTCCCCCAAGGACAGGTAGGCTGCTCAAGGTTCCCCACTCCCACTGATGAGCAAAGAAACTTCCTTCTATCCAAGTAAGGTAATGGACAACACAGGAACTACACCACAGCCCAGAATACAGCAATGTCTGTAAACTGGTCTAAACTAGTCGAGGAAGGCGGGAAAACAAGGATTATTTTTTTGTTTTTTTTGGTAGAAACATGCAGAAAATGCAGAAACAGTGATAAATTAGTTACACAGGCTAGAACACTTTAGTGGGCAGCCTCCACCGTTAAACAAACAAGCAAACTTTCGATCAAATTCGACTAAAATGTAACTTTAAGTGCAGATTTTAAAATAATGCAGCAATCAGTTAAAAAAAAGTTCAGGCTAGTTCAAGGTAATCTACAGAAGCTATTTCAAGTGAAAAAAAGCAAAGATACTTAAATCCAGAAGGTAGTCACTTTTCTGAGTTCCCTGCTGCTAGGACCACTCTGTAAACCCACGTGGAGCTTGTCTGAGCAGTATAGCCAGAAAAAAATGCCCAGAGGTGGATTTTAAACAATGAACTACAAAAGAGCTAGAAATGGTCCCAAACAACCAATTACTGCAGCTTCTTGTGCTGAGGTCACTTCCCCCAAGGACAGGTAGGCTGCTCAAGGCTCCCCACTCCCACTGGTGAGCAAAGAAACTTCCTTCTATCCAAGTAAGGTAATGGACAACACAGGATTAATGCCCAGGTTAGTAAGTCTATCTATGATTCCAGGGTGGGGGATGGTGTCAAAGGCCTTAGTGAGGTCAAGATAGGCTGTGTGGACTGTCTTACTCTCATCCACGGCTCTGGAGACTGATTGGAAGAAGTCAATCAGGTTCAGGAGACAAGATGGTCCCTTCAAGAACCAAAACTGGGTGAGGTCCAGTGTTTGAAGGTTGCCAATGTCTTTGTTGATAAGTTCCATGATAATACGTTCCATGGCATTGCAGATCAGGCTCGTCAGACTGATGGGGCGGTAGTTCCCAGGATTCAAGGTGGATTCCCCCTTGTGGAGTGGGATAACTGTAGCTGTGTGCCACTCAGTGGGCATGAAGCCTGAGGTGAGGCTATGATTAAACATGACACTTAGATGAGGTGCCAGTTCATTTTGTAGTTCATGTAGTAGACAGCCCGGGATGTCATCTGGTCTCATGGATGCTGTATTCTTAGCTTTGGAGAGTGCGTTTTTTTTACCTGTGTGGCCATTATTACATGAATTTGACAATCTTCTGGTATTGAGATGGGCCATTTAGGGGATGAGAGGGGGGTAAAGTTGGCACTGAATTGATCTGCCAGGATATTGGCAATATCCTTGGGATCAGTATATTTAATGCCATTCTGTGGTAGCTCAGAGTAGATCTGAGCATTGCCATTTAGATTCTTGACATAGTTATAGAATGCCTTGTGGTTGTCTTTGGAATTTTTGGAAATTTTATTTTCATAACTAGCTTTGGAGGATCTTATGAGGGATCTCAGATTCTTACTGAGGCTGGTACGGGGGTTTTTTGCATCCTGGGATTTTCCTCTTTTCTGCAACCATTTCTTCTTTTTGTTGTAAAGTTTGTTTATGGCAGGGGACCACCAAATTGGCTTCCTTTTTTTGGAGGAGAGCATCCTGGTTCTATTTGGGATGGCACGATTCATGCATGAGTGGATATGTTCGTACAGTGCCTTAGTGTAGGATTCAGCAGTCAAACTTTCAGTTCCCATCTGCATGGCTGTCATGAAGTTTTTCACTTCTGACTTGTGTAGCATGAAGATGGCTTTGGAGACTTTTTTTAATGAAGGTTTCCTTACTGGGGGATGAGGGTGGGATGCGGATGTTAAGGCTGATTAGCTTATGGTCAGACCTGACCTACGAGGGGATGACCCTAGGTGTGGAGCATCGATTTCCCATGTTGGTAATGACCAAGTCTAGGATATTAGAGCCCCTTGTGGGACTATGGATTAGTTGATCCAGGGCACTGGAATTTATGAATTCCAAGAACAGTTGGGCAAAGGTGTTGGTACACGAGTAGTTTTCCCAGTTAATGGCAGGGTTGTTGAAATCACCCAGTATTAGGGTGTTTGGTTGTATCTTAATATTTTCCAGTATGTTTAGAAAGGTGTAGTGAGAATCTTGGATTGCTGTCTTACCTAGTGTTAGTTGCATCTGGAGAATTTCAGACACATTGTGTTGGGCAACTAGCCTGGTGGTGTGAATATCCTTGGTGAATATGGACGCTCCTCCACCTTTAGTGTTTCGGTCCTGGTTTGGTGGCCGAAAAGTGTCGTAAGAGTTGTAGCCTGGTATTGCAGGGGTGCTCTCTGGAGCCTTGAACCAGGTCTCAGTTACTGCACAGATATTGATGTTCTCCATTTTTAGGAGTGCCTCCAGAGAGTGCATTTTGAGGTTTAGACTTCTAGCATTGAGTAGCATTACCTTCAGAATTTGCATGCTTGTACCTGTTACGGTGGTGGTTTTGTCCTTTGAACTTTGCTTAAAAAAGGCACTATAGGGGTGGCAAGAGCCTTAGCCAGTAACCTGAATCACAGGGGAAACAGGTGCAGACCATCTCTGGCAAAGCATCGTGCTCTGTCGATCATGTCATCCCAGGCAGACAGATACTGTATCCCCTTTAAATGACACCAGAAGCTTAACCAATTGTTGAAGTCAATCATTTTGTCCTTATATGGTGGTATTATTCTGGGCAAAGGCAGGATGCTACTCAGGGCTAGGGTCATACCTGCCTGGGCCACATGATCCGAGAGCTCTTCCATGTGTCTTCTCATGCAGTCCAGGGTGGTATGTCTCAAGTCATTCACTCCAACATGGACAATGTCAAAGTCATATTTGTACTTGCTGTGGAGTGACTTGAGTGCATGCTTTATGTGGCGGATCCTGGCCCCCGACAGGCAGCTGACTGTAATTTTCTCCTTGTTCAGCCTGGTGAGTGGGACATCAGTGTGCATGACTATAGAGCCACCTATGACTAAAGTGTTAGGTACATTGTCTTGCCTTAGGGGCTGTTGCTGGGTGGCACACTGGTGTTGTGAGCTATGTGACACTTTGGTTGTTATTGGTGTGTGTTTGCATTTCAGCTTCGGAGTTCCTTGTTGCTTGGGCAGGTTACAGTTAAGGGCCTCTACATATGTGGATTTAATGTTGCTATGTGTAGGTGTTGGTAGTGTGGGTTTATAAGGGCTATGTGTTGCTTGAGGTGTAGTGAGGGTGTTAACTGTCTAGCACAATCTTGGGTGGAAAGAGCTTTGCTTCCAGTTTGGCTATGTAAGTGCATCTCTCACAGGTTGTAGTGTTGGGTGGTAGGAGGAGATGGTTGTCTGTGTACATGAGGCAATTCCTGCATTGCCCCAGTATGCCCAGATTCACCAGGTGGACAGGAGAAATCACCAGAATCTGACCCTTGGACATGCCTGGTTTGGTGCTTTTTTTTTTGTAATGTACAGGAGCTGTTTTCCCTTGCCTTAGCAAGGTACTTTGCAATTATAGGCTTAGTGCCTACAATTAATTTCTCCTTATTAACAAGAAGAGTTGAGTGTTTGTATCAGTTTAAGGCTTCCTAGTGCTTTCCAGCAGATATTAGAGCAATTGCTAGTCACAGGGATGCTTAAAGGTAAGATGAAAAAAAAAAAAAAAAGATTTATCCTAAACACTGCAGTGTGCACTAGATATGTTAAATGTGAAAGTAGGTAACTTAAGTTTTACCTGTCTAAAAAGTTAAGTTTTAGTTTAGAGTCACTATTTTTAAAACAGCAAGATAGATTGAAAGGGGGTGGTCACTTTTGTATTTTGGTATTTATGGAATACAGTAGGATGGCCAACAAATTTAAATAGTTGAAGGGGAGTGATTTCACAAAATGATAATTTTGTGCTTACTCACACAAGCCAGTGAAAGCAGAATGAGATATATGGTCAAATTAACATAAGAGACAGGTAACTAGAAAGACAGTGGTATTTAAGAACATGACAGTAACTGGGTGGGTGGTGGGGAAAAAAATTCTGCCTGACTCACAAGAGACAGAGCTGTGGTTTCTTTTGAAGTTTTAATGTGCAGTTAAAAGCAGAATACATGTAAAACACAAGGTAAAGAAAAATCACAGTATTCAAAATATAAAAAGGCAATAAAGTAATACAAAAATACAACAAATAATAAGCAAACTAACCTTTACTTCACAGCAAAGTGTAACAGAGTCTGGTGAGCTTTTCTGGTAAAGCTCTAAAATGTTTTATTTTAACAAATAGAAGGTTTAGTTCCTAGTTCCACTCCCTCAGTTTGATTATTTCTGACCTAATTCGAGTTGCACCACATAGATTTACTGATGACTGTACTAATTTGAATTTTATATGAGAAAATAAATTAATATAGCAGTGACTTAAGGCCATATATCTTGTACCACTAACTGCACCAGGACTAGCTTTTTTTCTGGCTTTTATTCATGAATTATGAATACATAGCCAGTTAGTTCCCCTTTCTGGTCATTATATTATTACTTAAGACTGGTATTGCAATTTGTAATATATTAATTTTGATGTTACTAATACTAACCCAGCAGTTGTGCAGTCTTCCACTAAATGTTGATTACTAAACATACTATAGATTCATTGGTTTACTGAAAGGCTCAAAGCTTTTTGGCCATCAGGTAGCTTGAGTATATTGATCTTTTATAGGTACTTGCAGGGCCATGTAGTGATACAATCATTTCTTGAAAGTATGAATTGATAAGCTTGGTTTAACTGCTAGAATAATTGTAGTCCATAGAAATGGAAGTAAGTATTTAATATGTGGAATTTGGAAGATAATGCTGTGAAAGTATGCACAGCATTTTTAGAACAACATAAGCTAGTATCTAGAAGTCCTTTAGATTAAACATATAAACGGAATGCACTCATTACTAGGATATATATTTTCTAATATGCGTCTAATAATGGGCGATTTCAACTACCTCACCATTAGCTGGGAAAACTACTCATGTACCAACTCCTTCGCTCAATGCTTTCTGGAATTCATAAACTCCAATGCCCTAGATCAACTTATCCACACCCCCACTAGGAGCAACAATATCCTAGATCTAGTCATTACCAATATGAGTGACCGGTGTTCCACACCTGAAGTCAATGCCTCATTGGTCCAATCCAACCATAAGCTAATTACCCTAGATATCCACATCCTGCCTCCACCCCCCATTAAGGAAACCATAATAAAACATTTCTCCAAAGCCAACTTCATGCTTCTTAAGACAGAAGTGGTGAACTTCATGACACCCATGCAGATGGACAATACAGTTACGACTACTGAATCCTACACAATTGCACTTTATAAGCACTTACATGAGTGCATGGATCGTGCTATCCCAAACAGAACCAAGACGCTATCCTCCAAAAAAAGGAAGCCAATCTGGTGGTCCCCTGCCATAAACAAACTGTACAAAAGAAGGAAGAAACTCTTGCAAAAGAGAGTAAAATCCCACGAGTGGAGGAGCTCCCTGGTCAGCCTCAGTAAGACACTGCGATCCATGACAAAATCCTCCAAAGCTAGTTACGAAAACAAAATCATCACTGATTCTAAAGACAACCACAAAGCATTCTATAGCTATGTCAAGAATCTGAATGGCAGCACTCAGATCTGCTCTGAGTTACAGCATAATGGCACTAAATATACAGACCCAAATGATATTGCCAACATCCTGGCAGATAGGTTCAGTGCTAACTTTACCCCCCTCTCACCCCCTAAAGAGCCCATCTCTATACCCTAAGAATGCAAAGTTCCTGTAATCACAGCTGCACAGGTAAAAACCACACTCTCCAAAACCAAGAACACAGCATCCATGGGACCAGACAACATCCCAGGCTGCGTTCTACACAAACTACAGAACGAACTGGCACCCCACCTAATTACCATGTTCAATCATAGCCTCACCTCAGACTTTGTGCCTGCTGAATGGTGCACAGCAACAGTTATCCCACTCCACAAGGGGGGAGCCACCACGGACCCCGGGAACTACCACCCCATTAGCCTGACGAGCCTGGTCTGCAAGGCCATGGAACATATCTTCATGGAACTTATAAACAAAGACATTGATAATCTCCACACTCTGGATCCCACCCAGTTTGGGTTTGTAAAAGGCAGATCATGTCTCCTAAACCTGATAGACTTCTTTGAAGCAGTCACCAAAGCCGTAGACAAGGGTAAGGTGGGTCACACAGCCTATCTAGATCTTGCCAAGGCTTTTGACACCATTCCCCACTCTGGAATTATAGATAATCTCACTAAACTAGGTATAAATCCCTATGTCACAAGATGGGTTGCCAACTGGCTCACTGACAGAACCCACACTGTGAAAGTAGCAGACTCCAAATCCGACTTCAGACCAGTGACAAGTGGAGTACCACAGGGTTCAGTCCTGGTTCCTCTCCTGTTTGGTATCTACTTCTCTGAAGTACAGGCTAACACAAAAGGTCTTTGGCTAACGAAGTTCACAGATGACTGCAAACTAGGAGCCATAATCGAAACTCCTAATGATGTTGACATCCTACAAAAGGGCCTCACTGAGACAGATGCCTGGTGTCAAAGCCTTGGCCTCACGCTCAATGCCAAAAAGTGCATTGTCATCCCCTTTGGTAAAAACTCTGTACACATGAAGTACAACATAGGTGGTAGTATACTTAACACTGAAAGTGTGATAAGAGACCTTGGGACACAGGTGGACAGTAGTCTCTCCTTTGATAATCACATCGCCACAGTAGTCATGAAATCCTTCTACGTGGCACACCTCATCACGAAATGTTTCTCATCCAGAAAAAAAGAGGTCATTGTTCCCCTCTACTCATCCCTCATTAGACCCATTATAGAGTACAATGCCCCTTTTGGTATGTACCTCACAAGACATCTCCAACAACTGGGAAGGCCGCAGAAATACCTCACAAAGAGGATTACTGGCCTCAAACAGATGCCTTACGCTGACCGTCTCAAAAAACTCCAGCTTTACTCCATCGCATATCGCCTACTCAGAGGTGATCTCTGCCTAACATACAAAGCTATGTCAAACCCAGAGCTGTTGGACATGCTCCACTTAAAGAAATCCCAATCCCTCCGAGCTAGGGACCTAAACCTTGTCACCACAATAAACAGAACATGCCGGAGCGATAGATTCCTCTCCCAGAGACTTCCCATATTCTGGAATAAACTACCTATCTATATTAAACAAAGCTCCTCATTAGCACTCTTCAAGAAAAATCTTGATGATTGGATGGGAAATAGGAAATTCACCCCGGGGATCACTTCTGTGGCTCTGCTTGACAGTGGCACAGGAAAATAATTTTCTTGGGTGGCAAAAGCCAGGGTACCTTTTTGGCTGGGCTTGTATAGGCCCCAGGGCCGATAGCCTAGTACCTACCTATGAACCTATGAACCTATTTGACCCTTGAGGTCATCTACTACTGAATGAATTCTCTGAGCACAGATTAATTATGGTTGAATTACAAATTAGTAATATTAGCATTCAACTTAAAACAAAGCAGTATAATATTTGATAAGATTTATATCACAAATATGAAGTTCAGAATTATGTCAAGATGTGAAAAGAAAATTTAGGCTTCAATTTTCATACAACTGATGGTTAGAATAGTGGGTACAGTAAAAAAAAAAGTTGTACATGAATACAAATGGAGGATTTGTGTAAGAAAAACTACATAGATAAATAAACTTGCTTCATTAACTCAATCTTATAATGATGCCATTATAGAGAAAAGAAGTACATTACAAACGGAAATACAACTTCAAGTAAAATTGTAAGATAATGTTCAGCACTTATTATGGCAAAAAAGCATTTGAAACAGAGAATAATTTTACTGATTAATATGCTAGTTGATATTGCAAAAAGAATGGTGCCAGATGTAATGGATGAATATATTAAATGAGAGAAAAACTTGTATGCAAAACTTCTAAACTAGTAGAAGTAGTGAGTGAGTATTTTTTTTAGGAAATAAACGGATAGATGTGCTGATTTCTTTATGATAAAACTCACTAAGTGTTTTCCTTGCTTTCAAAGCCAGGAAAACACTTAGTTTCTTTCCCCTGTAACCAGTAGTAATGGAACAGATAATCCTCCATGCACTAAGAAGAATTATGATCGGGTCTCCAATCATAACCATTATTATGTGTTCTTGACATGGATGCTTCACTCTCAAGGTGAATTTCTTGGCATCCACGTTACAAATTCATTATAAGCTGGTTATGATCCACAACCCAATCATAATCCTCTTTGAGTATCATATGATGGAGGATTATTGTGATGAATGGATGCAGTAAAGCATATGATTCTGTTTTTTTCTCTCTTTTGTTTAAATTAGGGTTGTGCTATTAGTTTATTAGTTGGCTTACTGATAATCTTTTCACTAAGCATCATGGGACTTTTTACATCCACAAACTCAGGCAGATGATGCTTTAGTTTAACATCTCATTTGAAGGACAGTGCACTCTGGAGTGCAGTACCTCCCTTATGGTCCACTGCAGTATCAGTACTGGAAAATAATCATAGTACCTGTGGTTAGTAAAACAGCTCACGGTCATCTGATCCTCCAGCATCAAAGGCAAACAGACTACTGGTTAAGCCACTGCATTACATAAAATGGGTGAAGAGCTTTGCCACTGGTTTATGTAAATATCTACATCCCACATACTTGATTTATTGGGCCCAATTAATAGAAATTGTCAGTGAGTATCAAATAATGTATTATCTAAGGACTTGTTGAAGCACAGGTGCCCAGTAGGAAGGTAGCTGGAATAAAGAAGCTGAACCACGGCAAAGTAAAATCTTCTTTTTTAATACAAAATGGTGAGCACTTTTGCAATGGTAACCATTAGTTAACCAAGGGCAAAACATAACCATAGTAATTAATTGATTGCTGAGTGCTGAATTGATTTTGAGTGGTAGGATTGGTTGTTCTTGTAATGAATTAAGGTATTTAAGTGTTGTTGCCCTTTGAATTAACTGACTGATGAAGCAATGGTTACCATTGCGAAAGTGCTCACCATTTTATACTAAAAAAAGAAGATTTTACTTTGTCGTGGTTCAGATTCTTTATTCCAGCTACCTTACTATTGGGCATCTGTGTTTCAACATTTTCAACATTTGGGCTGGTTTGGATTTATTTATTATCTAAGGAGCCTGAGTGGAAGAAATATGGAGATTAAGAATTCATGTCTTCCTGGCATTGTAGGATAGGAGTCCATAGAATTAAGATGCAGATGTTAGGCTAAAAAGTTACAGGGAGATAGTCTTTTAAGTTGAGTCAATGAAGACACCATCTATGGCATTGCAACCATTAATTGGTTAAGTAGACATTACTGATGCCAGAATCAAAATAGCATCAAAACCACAATATATCATAACACAATATGCAACATTTGCCACTATTGTCAGCTGGTGTAACCAAGCTTTTTTTGGCTAAAGATCTTGATCTGGGTGCATAACCCAAGCTACCTCAGACTAACTTATAAAGACCGTTTGGGCTTGCCTTCCAGCCCAAGGACAACTTGCCTTGTCTAAGTCTTTATACTCAAACCAGCCTAACCCAAAGTAGAGGCCAGTGAAATATATATGGGAGGAACACAAGGGGTTGAATGCTGCAAGAAGGTCACCCTTGAAATAAAATTTTAACCAGGGGATTGTGGGTGATATCCTGTGAGCCACTGCTGAAAATGGGTCTTTGCTCAGGGAAACTTGCCTAAATAGGGCATGCTTAATGCTCTGTCCCACTGCTCAGACTTGAGGACAACCAGGCTTACAAGTAAGTCACCCTTATCCACTAAGCTGATACACCATCTATGCCATTTTGACAATTTCTTTGTTAAGTAGACAATATTACTGATGCATAATGAAAATAACATCAAAACCACAACATAACAATAATATGTGACATTTGCCACTATTGTTGGGTGGCATAATCAAGCTTATTCCAGCTAAAGTTTAAAGTCTCTGTGATTAACCCAAACTGCCTTGGTCCTGCTTATAAAGAGTCTTTAACCTTGCCTCCCAGACCAAGGACAACTTGCTTGCCCAAGGCTTAATTCTCAAACCAACATAACCCCATGTAGAGACAACTGAAATACAACCAGGGGAAAATGGTGTGGGGGGGTACAAGGCAGCATCTCACCTGCATGCAGGCCATGCAGTTCCTGTCCAAAAAATCATCCCTATTAGAACTGAATCAACATCCCACAGCAGAGGTAATATCAAAACCATTCTTTAAAGAAATCCTCAATTGAAAAAGTAATGTCCAGATTTAATAAACCAAAACCAATGTTGTTGAGGCATACTCTAAAAAGGATATAGTAGTCTTTATCAGCCTTATCCAGGTCTTTGTATTCAATTACTTTGAAAACAATCTGGTCAACCACCCAGGCCACTATGTGGTTAATAAATCATCTGGAAATTTCTGCAGCTGCATTTCTTCTAGCTCCTTTCCAATGGAGATTTGGCACAATTGAGGATCAAAACAAAATTAAATCAGGATACGGCAAATGAAGTCTGTGCAGGTCTGACTACGAGAATTTCGTAGGGGGTTATGGTTAGATTGTTCCCCCTAGATGAATAACCAATATACTGGGTAACACTATTCCTGGCTCCACAAAGTCTGCTCTTCACTTTTTCCCTTAGAACTGCTCTACCTCTCAATTTAAACACCATATTCTCATTCTAAGGCCCTTCACTGGTCCAATTAAGTAATCCTACAAGTTAGCACTATTAAACCATAAGCACTACTTACTCTTATAATCTCTACGATCACCCTGTCCTCTATTGGTCCATCTTAAATTCAGTTTCCCTATTACTCTAGCATGTCCAAAGGTCAGTCAATGGTTTCCTCTCCAGTCCAGCTGGTGAATCTGGGAATTTTGAGGCAATGTTACAACTGTCTCATGTACACGGACAACCCTCTCCTCCTCCAAACAGGTTCAAATATATGTGAGAGATGCAACTATTTAGCCAAACTGGAGGCTGAGCTCTCTCATCTCAAAACTGGTGTAACCAGTCAGGAGGAGAAGGTAACCTCACACAACACAATTCCAGTATCACATAGTCCCACCACATCAGCGAACCAAACACATAAATACACAAAAACATACTCGGAGGCTCTAAATAAAAATCTACCTAAGCAACAGAGACCTCCAAAGCAGACATCGCTACCTCAAAACAAAACACACACAACACATAACCCACAAAGTCAGTGTTGAATAACACACTTGATACTCTTGTTATAGGTGACTCTATTGTCAGACACACTCACCAGGCTGAATAAAGAGAAGGTCACAGTGAGCTGCCTGTAGGATCCAGCACTCAGGTCACTCCAAAGCAAATACAAATATGACTCAGTCATTGTACATGCTGGTGTGAATGACCTGACCTCCCTGGACTACATGAAAAGAGACATAGAGGAGCTCTCTGATCATGTAGCTCAGGCAGGTATGACCTTGACCTTGAGCAGTATCTTACCCTCACCTAGAATGATGCCACAGTACAAAGACAAAATGATCAATTTTAACAATTGGCTAAAAATTTGGTGTCATTCAAAGGGGATCCAGTGTCTGTCAGCCTGGGATGACATGCTAGGGATGGCTTGCACCTGTCACCACTGGCTGGATATGCCACCCCATAGTGCCTTTTTAGGCAAGGCTCAAAAGTCAAACCCACCCCATAGAGAGCACAAGGAACAAGAAACTAAGGCTCAAGATGCCTCAGTATGGAGAACATCGATATCTGTGCAGTGACAGAAACCTGGTTCAAGGCTCCAAAGAGCACCCCAGCACTACCAGGCTATACCTCATATCATGCTTTTCGCCCGAGTTTCCTATCAAGGATATCCACACCTCCAGGTTAGTGGCATGGAGACCATCCATGTGCAACTCACAGTGGGCAAGACTGCTTTTCAGTTTATAGCATCCTACAGACCACCCTCTCAAAGTCAGGAATCTTTCCTGAAAACATTGGAGAACATGAAGATCTCAACTACCCAAACATTGACTGGAAGCACTACTCAAGCCCCAGCACCTTAGCCCAAAGATTCCTGGAAATTATAAACTCAAATGCTATGGAACAACTAGTCACCACTCCCACAAGAGGGGACAACATACTAGACCTGATCATTACCAACATGGGGACTCAATGCTCCACACCAGAAGTATATCCTCATTGGTAAGATCAGACCATAAATTAATTTCACTGGATGTCCACATCCCAAACCACAGTGAAAAACTTCTCAAAAGCAAACTTCTCACTTCTCAAAACCGAAGTGGAATCCTTCAAGGCCACAGGGCCAGTGGAAACTACAGCCCAAACTGCAGAATCCTATATAAATCGTACAGACATCTCCAGGAATGCATGGATCATGCTATCCCAAACAAAACCAAGACCCAATCATCCAACCAGTCTGGTGGACCATAAATAAACTGTACAACAGAAGGAGGAAGCTACTACATGATAGAGCAAAATCCCTAATAGGAAGGCATCTCTGATCAGTACTAGCAAAAATTACAATCCCTCATAAAATCCTCCAAGGCCAGCTTTGAGACAAATTGCACAGGACACCAAAGGCAATCATAAGGCTTTTCAGTTATGTTAGAAACTTGGGATGCAACTCCCAGACTTGTTCTGAGTTGATTCTAACGACAAAAATACACTGAACCCACAGACATCGCCAATATCCTGGCAGACAGGTTCAGTGCAAACTTCTCCACCCCCCCCCAAAAGAGCAAATATCTATCCCGGCAGAGGGCTGCCTCCCAAACATCTCAGATGCTCAGGTGAAGGCTGCCCTCTCCAAAAAAAAACACTGCTTCCATGGGACCAGATGGCGTCCCAGGTCATAAACTACAAGAGGAACTAATCCCTCAAATAAAACAGCTATACAATCTCAGCCTCACTACAGGATATGTGCCCACAGAATGGCGTACAGCAACAGTGGTCCGACTCCACAAAGGTGGAGCATCTATGGACCCTGGAAACTATCGCCCATAAGCCTGACTACCTTAGTTTGCAAGGCTATGGAGAGGATCATCATGGAGCTCATAAACAAAGACATTGGGGACCTACAGACACTAGATAGTTCGGCTTTGTCAAGGGCAGATCCTGCCTTTTGAACCTGGTTGATTTCTTTGAAACAGTCACCAAAGCCATAGATGAAGTATCTGGACCTTGCAAAGGCATTTGACACAATACCCGGGCATCATAGATAAGCTATCCAGCTTAAATATAAACCCCTATGTCACAAGATGGAACTGGCTCAAAGACAGAACCCACAGAGTGAGAGTTGCTGGAGCCATGTCAGACTCAAACCGGTCACAAGTGGCATCCCACAGGGTTCTGTCCTGGGACCACTCTTGTTCGGTATATACTTTTCGAGGTACAGGCAAGCGTGGGAGGACTATGGCTCACCAAGTTCATGAGCGACTGCAAACTGCGCCATAGTCAACTCTTCAGCTGACACAAACATCCTTCAAAAAGGTCTCACAGAGACAGATAACTGGCCAGCGCCATGGTTTAAAGCTAAATGCCAAAAATGTATAGTCATACCCTTTGGCAAAAACAATCTGCCCACAAATTACCACATAGGCGAAACCCATTAAGTACAGAGAAAGTTATTAGAGACCTGGGGACCCAAGTTGATAGCAATCTCTCCTTTGAAAACCACATTGCCAAAGTGGTTAGAAAGACCTTCTACATAGCCCACCTCATCACGAAGGGTTTCACATCTAGATCAAGAGAGGTAATCGTGCCTTTATTCATCCCTCATCAGGCCCATCATAGAATACAATGCACCTTTTGGGATGTACCTTACCCGACACCTGCAGCAATTAGAAAGACCCCAAAAGTATCTCACCAAGAGGATCAAGGGTCTCAAACAGATGCCATATGCTGCTCGGTTAAAAAAACTCCAGCTCTACTCAGTTGCATACCGCCTACTTCGATCTATGCCTGACATACAAAGCTATGTCAAATCCAGAATTAATGGACATGCTCCACCTCAGTAAATCTAAATCCGGGACTTGAACCTCAGCACAGAAATAAATAGAACTTGCTGGAGGGACAGGTTCATAACCTGGAATAGAATTCCAGTTCATGTGAGGCAGAGCACCTCACTGAATCTCTTCAAGAAGAATCTCGATAAGTGGATGGGGAGGGATTACTCCTGTGTCACTATTAGACAGAGGCACAGTAAACTAAACCTTAAAGGGCACAGTATACTCAAATCAAGGACTGAATCGGGAGGGCAGATAGCCTAGTATGAACCTATGAACCTATGTGCTACCTTCTACTTTCAAACCTCCTAAAGTTGGAACCAAGACAGCCCAGAAAAAAAAAACACAATGGACTACCCAATGACTATGTTCTAATGACCCTTTATGATTGGTTGTGTGAGACAGTGCTTGTCAGGCTGCTCTTTGGATGAAGGAATTTACCAGGATCCAAAGCATTTTCCTCCCAGTTTCAAAAATTCATAGTATTATTTATTGCCTAATATAAGAGAAAAATGTGTCAGACAGCCACCATCCTGTTCTTTTCAACACTCCTGTGGAATGTGCCTTCATTGCTAAATCAGATGTACGCCATTTACAAAAAGAATGTGAAGAGTCCTGCTGGGAAGCTACACTTTGACATGAAATGCTTTAGATGTATTAGCCTCTGCTAACTTAATGGACCTACCCACAGATGAAGTAAACACAAGCCCAACCACCATTACCTTGTGAAGTATAGTATTCAGCAAAGTAAACTGATGGATTGGGCAAATAACTGTGGCATTGACTTGTCTATGTGGATATGATGTCCTTTACCCTTCTGATCAGTCTTGGATTTACCCACCCATATCAGCAAAACGACATTGTGGGTAATCACAGCTACCAGACTCTGATCGGACAAAGCTCTTTTAAGGGCAAACATACTCATCTATTTGTTTTTCAATAAAGAAGTTTTGATTTCTAAACAAGTTAGAATTGATTGATTATTTTGAAGTCCCAACTGAGCCTGTCTACAGTGCATGGTTCTTTCTTTCGTGATTTTTTAGGATTCACAGCCAGCAGCTTTGTTGCTCACAGTACCAGTTTCCCTGTGGTCTGTTGTTTTTCCTTATGGGAGGTAGACATCTTGCCACTCTAAGGGTGGAAAACTGTTGCACCTCACTACATGGACCTGTGCTTTATATGTATGTATATAAAGATATATATATATATATATATATATATATATATATATATATTTCATATAAAATAACCCTTTACAATTCTTAAGGCCACCAGCATAAGTTCTAGGCTGCAGAAAGTGTATTGCTTCCACAATCACTACTAATTACCTAATGTTAAAATCAGTACAGCAGGTGAGCACCAACTGGTACCAAATATCAAGTCGTAACTCTACCTGTCTGAACTACCTGTACAAATAACGAATTTTGACAGAAACTTCAACATCCATAAAGTAACCTGTCCATGGCATCTAAAGAGAAATGTGGTAAAACATCTATGGTATTTGAAGAAACAACCCAGCTGTATTCACTTCATCTTGGTGAATGAGTGCTCATTCCCACTCCTGACCACCAGGACTCAATTCAACCAAGTTTCATCTCTGTGGGTGTTCCTGGACAAACCAAACCACCCTTGAGTCAAGAATTGCCACACTCATGCAAGCTGTGCCAAAAGAGATGTTTCTGCACAACCAGATAAATACATTGAAGCAATTAAAATGCAATTCTTAAAACTGTCTTTGCTGTTTAAATAGCACCAATAATTAGGAAATAATGCCTAAAATGTCACTGGAAAAGAAGCAACATTGCGTTCTCCTTCATGAACTTTTTTTAAACCTAAAATCTTACCATTATGTAATAAGTGACCTGTGAGAGCTGTAAATATCTACATAGCATACCCACTTAATACTGCACTGATCTGAACCTACATGCACCCAAATCAGCATTGAGCCTTGCCACTCTTGTGCTTAGAAATACTGGCACAAGTGAAAGACAAACAAGCCAGTCCAGCTGACAATCTACAACAGTCATCATCTTTAAACAATTCCCCCAACAGCCTTACAACACTGCACAAGAACACTCAGTGACATAACCATGGGATAAGGCTTCTACAGCCTCGAATCACAACCTTATTCCCACTCCCTCAAACACAAGTGTAAGAAAAGCATCATCTAATTTCATTCACCATATCTGGATGTTTGAAACAGTGAACACTGTACTCTAACCTGATTGACCACTGACAGATGGCTCCATGCATGCATATGTGACAACTCTCCTAATCCTACAAGCCACTGCAAAAAGTGAAACTTTGTTCAACGAAAGTCTTCGAAATAGAGGAAAGCTTAACATTCCACCTCATCACTCAGCTCAAGGGTAACCAAGCTTGCAGGTAAGCCATCCTTATATGTTTTTCGCATTTTTATCACTACATGCAGGCAGGTAGCAACTCAGTCAAAATATAAAATGCGGCTAACAACAACGCATCATTGCACTTTAGGTTATTATTATCTTCATTATTATTATTATTTCTAACTAGACCTTTTCTATTTTCTTCATGAGATAAGACTACAAATGAAGTTATAAATTTAAAAGAAAGCTGGAAAAGGGGGATAATATAGTAGGTACTAGAATGTTCATAAAGTAGATGACATACCTATCAACCTCTTAATGCAAGAAATCTGAACAAAACCAAAAATAATGAGAGGGCAAAGGTCAAAACTTAGGGACAGATTTTAAATATTGTTCTTATAAACTTAGAACGTTCCTAGAATAACAGGTTTTGTGTAAGCATGCATTTCCTGATGGAAATGAGGTCTGAAACATAAATGTCTGCCAGTGCTTCATGACTTCAGTTTTCAATGGTTTTCCTGAAAAACACAAATTTTATAAAGAACTTACCAAAAATATGAGGCCAACATCTGGACATTATCTTCAGCTTGCTTGTCCATCAGGGCAGTATTTGCCAATCAGGAAGCAGCATGCCAATATTTGATGGTAGGGGGAGATCAGAAGGCTGGGTAGCCTGTCCCCATATTAACTGCTTCTATTCTTATTCCAGTACTGACACTGTAGTGCATCATAAGAGAGGGTGCTGCACTCCTGAGCTGCCATTGTTTAGCTGAGATATTAAGCTAAGGTTCCACCTGTTTGAGTTTTGGTAACAGAAGAATCTGTTTAACATCCCACAATAGTTATCCAATCATCATCATCATCATCATCAGCCCCCTTTTTCCCATTTTTTCTACATTGGGTTGGGGTATCGTTTTAACTGTCACCAGCTGTCTGAATTCAGTGCCACACTCCTGCCTTCTTCAACATGCTCGCTTCCTCTTACCTTCTTCCTGTCTGTCCCAAATCTTCCTCACCAGATTGTCTTCTGCTTTTCTGCACATGTGTCTGAACCACTGTAATCTGTTCTCTTTGATCTTTTCTACAATTGGAGCTACTTTGGCTTTTGCTCTTATGTCCTCATTTCTTCATCTGTCCCACAGTATGCATCCTACCACCCTTCTCAGGCAATTCATTTCCATCACCTCTAGTTTCTTCAGCTGTTCTGCCTTTACTGCCCAGGTTTCTGTACCATACAGTAGTACTGGTTGCACAACTGTCTTGTACACCTTACTTTTCAGCTTCTTTGGTATTCTTCTGTCATACACTACACCTGACACACTATGCTATTTGGCTGCGGCCCCTCTGATTCTAGCTTTGATCTCTTCATTCAAACATCCTTTCTCCTCAACCACCCCTCCCAGATACTTGAAGCTGTTTACCTGTTCCACTATCTTCCCTTCTATCTCTATTCTCAGCTTCTTCTGATTTCCCCAGTTTGTTGCCATTACCACCATCTTATCTGTGCTTACTTTCATCCCATGTGCCTTGAGTTTTGCATTCCATTCTTCTATACTTTGCTGAAGTTCTTGCTCAGAGTCTGCCTGCAATGCCATATTGTCTGCATACAGCAACTTTGTTGATTTGTCCCCTCCATTCTGTGTGCTAATGTAGTCCATCACCAGTATGAACAGCAGTGGGCTCAGAGCTGAGCCATGGTCTACCCCCACTCCCACTGGGAACCCCTCTGTGAGGCTCTGCACTATTCATACTTGAGTCATTGGGTCCTTGTACATAGCCTGCACTAATTCTACCAATGTTTCTGGGACTTCAAACCACCGCAGTACTGCCCAGATCAGCTTTCTTGAGACCTTCTCATATGCTTTCTCCAAGTCTAGGAATGCCCAGTTGGACTCTCCCCTCATCTTTAACTTCTTCTCAAATATCACTGCAAACATCAGGTCAATTGTATTACAACCTGATCTGAATCCAAACTTCATCTCCCATCTTACATTCTACTACTCTGCTTATCCATTTATCAATCACCCTCTCCAGAACTTCCATGCAATGTGATAAGAGTTTGATGTCTCTGTACTGGCCACAGTTCTGGATGTCTCCTTTGTTCTTGTACACTGGCACAAGTATGCTTATTCCCCAGTCATCTGGAATATGCCTTTCTCTCCACACTGCTATGAGTACCCTCAAGAGCCATTTCTCCCCTATCTCACTCAGCATCTTTATCATATCTGTTATAACCTCATCTGAGCCTGCTGCTTTCCCTGACTTAATTTTTCTTAGTGGTGTTCTTATTTCTTCTAGGGTGGGCTCCTCTTCTTTGCTCATCATAGGCTTTTTCTGTGGCAGTACAACTTCTGTGGGGTTTTCTTCATTCAGAAACTGCTGGAAATAATCCTTCTATCTGCCTTTGATGTCTTGTGGAATGGTGAGCAGGTTGTTGCTGGCATCTCTTATGAAGGGTGTCTGACTATCTTCTTTATCTTTCTGTCTTTGCCTTGCAAGCTGATATAGTTTCTTTGTCTTTGCCTTGCAACCTGATATAGTTTCTTTGTGCCACTTACTGAGACACTTTCCAGAAATTGGTACAGTGCCTCCGATGCCCTGTTCTTTGCTATTGCAACTTCTTTCTTAGCTTCTTTGTTAGCCAACCAGTAGTCCTTCCTAGCCTGATTAGTCTTTTCTGTCTCCCTCTTCTTCCTATACTCCTTCTTTCTTTTGATGACTTCCTGGCCTTCTGCATTCCACCACCAGCTTTATGTACTTTATTTCTATACCTGGCTTGGCCACATATCTTTTCTGTAGTCCTAACACATGCTGTTCTTGCTCAACTCCACCTATTTCCTCCTCTTCTTGGGGTGCTAAAGTCCTGAGTAATTCCTTGAACTGCTGTAGGTTCTTTCCGGTCAACTTCCAGGTCTTCAGCCTAGTCTCTGTTTACCTTAGAGGCTTCTCTGAGCACTGCTTACAGCTGATTATGGCAACTAGTGGTTTATGCTGTGGGCCAACTGGGGATGACTTGGCAATCATGGATTCCACCCCAGTGTTTTTCCTTACTAAGATGAAGTCTACCTGAGTTGCTTGTTGGCCACTCTTCTTTGTGACTGTCTCTCTTTCTGAACCATGTGTTGGCTACTATCAAGCCATTTGCCAGATAGAAGTCTAGAATGGCTTCTCCTTCTTTATTCCTGTTGCCCCAACCATGTGGACCAAGGCAATCCTCATATCCTGTTCTGTCTGCCCCTCATATCCTGCCCCTCATATTCTGTTCTGTCTGCCCTGATATGTGTATATAAGTCAAGTCACCCATTATTAACACCAATTCATGTTGTCCTGCTTTATCTAGTAGGTCCTGCAACTGCTATCTGAATGCACTCTTTTCCTCACTATCACAACCCTGCTGTAGTCCATATGCTGAGATTATGAATACTGCCCTATCATTACACTGGAGCCTGGTTGCCATGAGTCTGTCATTAATTCTGATGATATACCTCACTGCCTTCTGAAGCCTCTCTCTCACCACAGTTCCTATACCATTTCTAGCCTGTCCCCCTTCTGAGTAGTAGAGTACAGATCCCAAGCCAAGTGGTTTGCTGCACTGCCCTTCCATCTTGTCTCTTGGATATATAGGATGTCCAGCCTCCTCCGTATCATCATGTCATCCACTTCCAAGCTGTGTCCTGTCAGTGAACCTACATTAAGCATAGCAATTCTCAGTTCATGTTTGGCAGGTTGATTGATTTTACATCCAGCTTTTTCCTAACAGAGCTATCCCAGGTAACACAGGCTGGGCAATTAGACACCAGCCAGCCAGTAGCTGGGTTTTATGGCAGGAACACACTGGCCAGTAGGGGCACATATCCCTCTCACTGTTAGCATGGGTCCCTGGTGTAGGTCAGAGTAGGCCAGGTCCTCAACACTTATCACCGTTAACTACCCATGCCCATTTTGGAGGCATTATTCAACATGACCAAATCACCTAGAGCCATATTTCGCACCTTCGAGTTGCTAGCCCTGTGATCCATTTTCTCCTATCTTGAGGATACTGCACACCACAGTAGATGCCCCAAAGTGGTTGGTCTGTACAACTCTTTCCCCTATAGGGCACCATGTAGAGTCTGTGCTGCAGTCCACAGCTCCATTCATTGGTGAGTTTGAGATGGAAACACTTAGCATGTTTTTTGGACATGGGAGGAACCCAAGAGAGACACAGGGAGTACATGTAAGCTCCAAACAGGCATTGGTCGGAGGTTAGGATCAAACCTTGTACGTTGTGCATGGGAGGCAAAGAACTTAACCATTATGCCAACTGGTCTGAATTATCCAATCAATAGGGACTATATTTATACATCACAAAAATACTTCAGCGTACCAAAATATAGAACAACAAAATCAAGCCCAAAATCAAGCAGGCAAGTATTTTCTCACAAGAATATACATTTCTAGAACAGGAAATAAAACAAAAATGCAAGTCATTTTAGAGAGGATGTCAAACCATAGATTTTAAAACCCACTTCACAGGACTTGGACAGGTACCCAAAAATTTAGCTCCTAATGAAAAAGTTATTTTATTTCTGCTTAAATATTTATACAAGACACAGCTGTCATGTTCCATCAATGTGATACATATTTTATTCAATCTGATGTTCAGAACATCTTTTGTCTACAAAACCAACCCATATCTCACAAGCCACATGTTTTACAAAATGAATAACCTGTATATTTGTTTATAATAGTTTTCTTCAGGGAAACCATAAAAAATAATATCATCATCTAACATTGACAAGATTATTTTTAATTGAGTAGACTGTAACTTATATTTCAATAATGTTCAAAACTGATATGCTATTTTACATTGTCAAAAAAAAAAACATACTATAATCTCAGATTCAGCACAAAAGCACTTCTGTTTGCTCATGCAGTTTTAACATATTTGTCCTTTTCCTGGGAATTTCTAGTTCAAGTCTCCACCAGAAATCTTAGCTAGGATTCAAAAAGGCCTACAAGGAGAGGTATGCCATAACACAAGGGGCCAACTACTCATGAACACCCTTTCCGATTTAAAAAAAATTCCTACTGCAGTGATTTTACATAGTTGATAGAATTAACACAGTGGGCCATCTTCACAGCCACGCTACTTGCTAATGAGGGAGTGGATAATGCTAATTACCCACTTGATTTACCTCAGCAATACCTGTGGGAAGGGACTTCTGCAACCAAGCAATTCAACAAATTGCTCAGCTGTGTAATTTGGAATAGATAGTCATGTTAATTGCCACAGCCTAATACCCCATTCCCACATTATTTCCAGTGGAAGAGACAACATTGAAAGTTAAGTGTTAGGTAGTTCAGCAGAGAAGTAGTGTTGAGGGGTGTTTGAACATGTGAGTGTGTGGTTGTGTATGTGCATGTGTGTGAATGTGTGTGTGTGTGTGTGTGTGTGTGTGTGTGTGTGTGTGTGTGTGTGTGTGTGTGTGTGTGTGTGTGTGTGTGTGTGTGTGTGTGTGTGTGTGCATGTGTGTTTGCATGTATATGACTGGTGAATACGTTTGTGAGTGCAATTGATTGGGGGGTGTCATGTACAGTGAGTGTGTGGGGTGTGGGGGTGGATGTCTGTAAATGTTTGTGTGTGTGTGTTTGTGTGTGTGTGTGTACATGTGCACATGTGTATATGAAGGTCTCTGTGCATGTGTATGTGTGTGTGTGTGTGTGTGTGTGTGTGTGTGTGTGTGTGTGTGTGTGTGTGTGTGTGTGTGTGTGTGTAGGACAGTGAAAGAGAGGGGTGCCTATGCTTACAAGATGCATGCACTACCAGTGGTAATTGCCTCTGAAAAGGGCTGTTTATCACTGGTGGTAATTACACCCATTCAAGGACATACAGATTAGCCGATAATGTGATCTTTCTCATTGCAGCTAAATCTCTCTAAATCGAAATGTAAGCTGTTATGTAAACTGCGGCTTGCTGTGGTTGCAGCTTACTTGAGCATAAAAGATCCCTTCTGAATCTCAGGGATTGTGTATAAATCTGCTTCAGCCTTTTACAAATACACTTCTTTATATCTTGTCTAAAACATCCAATATAGCTATTATATGTATTCTTTAGTTATTTATGAGGCAGGCAAATGCCAATATTTCATATTTTTTCTCAACATTTTATACTTTTATCTTCTTTTCCTTAATGCCCATCCAATAATGCAAAGTCACATCTGAATTGTATAGTATCTCTACGAACAGCTGGCACCATCTATTGAGCTTATTCAACATGCAGGGAGTTGAAATCGAGTGCCATGTTTTCTTCTATTTCATTTAAAGGACATATGTTTTTCTCACACAACATAATGCATTTTTTATATCATCTACAAAAAGTGTGACGATAAGATAGCAAATTCTCAAACTGACAAATGTTGTTCATATTGATCACTGCTGTAGTAGCCTTAGCTATATGGGTTATATCCTGCAGGCCAGCTTCCAAAGCCTCAGGGTACCTTCCATGTGTCCAATCTGTTAAGGGCTCGAGGTGAGCTGACTAAAAGACAAGCTTCAGTGAGAAGCCCTTCAGAGTTTTACTGCCACTGAAGAGTTCACTCCTCTGAGACTTTTGAGGATCGACAGTTAGCTTGTGCTTTCCTTAGCAGGGCAGATTGGTTTCTTTTGGGAGAACCTTCAATTTTCTTATTTTTTACTGATGTTTTATTACTTTCCTCTTCAGGAAAGTTATTTTAAAGCTAAGAGTGTTGTATTTTGTCTCAGGACTGTAATATACTTTTAAATGGAGCACTCATTTCTGTACGTTTAAAAGTGGTGTTATCTAACTGATACACTGCTTTCTATGGAGAAATTAGATACACCCCAACATCAGTCATCTTGAGTTGTCTGCCAGGATGATAGGGTCTTAACTCATTTTAGGCACCTGGTTTCTGAGGATGTGTAGCAGCTACTAATGGAGGCAAGAAAGCCTGCTACTAAAAAATCATATATTAGCAAATGGAAATAGTTTTCTAATTGGTGTAAACAACATAACCTGCACCCATTCAGGATTAGTTGCTCTCTGTGTTTTATAATATTTATGTGAATTTCTATCCTATGGCCTTTCTTATTCTTCTATCAAGGTTCATTTATCAGCCATTTCAGCAAGGTTTCCCATGGATCCTCCTCTTTTAAGGCAGTCACATGTCAAAATGTTCTTGAAACAGATTTTGCATAAGAGGCCTCCAAGTAAACCAGTGGCCCCTCCTTGGGATCTTAATTTTGTGTCAGATAAACTAACACTTGTTACATTTGAACCAGGTAATCTGTCTGACTTGAGTTTTTTAACATGGAAAATAGTTGTATTGATTGCTCTAACCTCTGCAAGAAGGATATTTGAGTTGCAAGCTCTTATGATGAGTCAACCTTATCTCATTTTCCACAAGGACATGGTTTCTTTGAGAACTAATCCTTCTTTTATGCCTAAAGGGGTATCTGAGTATTCTTTAAATCAAACTATATTCCCATTTTCTTTCCTGAACCTAACAATGAGGGGGAAAGGACACTCTAAACCCTGGTTGTCTACAGACAATGGAGATACTATTTTGATAGAGCTAAATGCTTTAGCTTATTGGATTAATTATTCATTTCTTATGAAGGTAAGAAGAAAGGACAACCGGTGTCACAACAGACTATTTCCAATTGGTTATCTAATGCTATTAACTTTTTTTATACTCACCATGACAAATCTATCACAGACAGGGTCAAGGCCCACTCTAATAGGACCTAGGCTTCTTATATGGCTTTTTGGAAAGGGTTGGATTTTAGAAATATTCTAGAAGCTGCTAGTTGTCCTGATGTACATACTTTTACAAATAGCACTATAAGTTGGATTCCTTCTGTGGGTCTAGATCATGCTTTAAAGGCAACATTCAAAACATCAACAATAATAATGAATTTATAAAGTCCCTTTGGGTAGCATCATTGTATTTATTTAATATTATTTAATATTTTTTATTCATTATTATTTTTAATTTAAATATGATATTATCACAAAGCTTAATCGAATATTTTAGTTAATAACTTAATTAAGTTTTTAATGACTTAATACAAGTCATGTGATTATAGATTCACTATTTAATAGGAAGATATGGTTATGTCAGAAATTATACCTTCAAAAAGCCTGGTAGTGACTGGGTGAAAGCGCTTGGATTATATGTGTGTACATCTTGTTTGTTTTTTTATTAAACGCTTGTGTTTTATCATCAAAATGTTCTGGCTCTGGGTCCTGTTGCCATTGGATTTATCACTTGTTACTAGATCATGCTTTGCTACTACCATTCTCTAGGTGCTCCTAGACCCTTCTTCTTCCACCTCCCAAATATGCTTAGCTATGTTAACCTACCCATATAGCTAATGCTAATGCAGCAGTTATCATAAATAGTCTTGTTATTTTTTGCACTAATTGTATGTGTTTTCCACTTCTATGTCCTAACTCGTTGTTTTGTTTTTATATCAATTGGGTATATCATATTTTTTTAATATTAACTATTAACATAATTGTTTCCCAGGAACTTTCCTCCCTAGACTCCACTGAAAAGGGGTTTTATGCCCAGCTGGACTTTCCCAACTGTAATAAATAAAAATAAGATAAATATTCTCTTTTATCTTTAGTGAGAGAAAGTATTCTTTAAGTGGTAGTGTTTAAAAGGCTACCTCCCCCTCCCAAAAAAATTAACCTACTTTTTTTTTGTTTCAAGATCTTCTGGAATAAAAAACTCAAATAACAACCTTCTCTAGTTAAATATGTTTTGCTCATAAAATGATATGATTTCTTATTAAGAGACAATAAAAATAGCTATATTGCACATTATGTAATAACATGTTCCATTCTTAGCTATTTGTGTCATCTTGACCAAATTTTATATGTAGACATTCACATTTATATAAGTTAAATTTCTCTAGTAACTTCATCAATACCAAATCCATCACATTTCTTTTATTAGTACCCAAACCATATTTTAAATCTGAAATTGAACCTTAACAATATTATTTTGCATATATAAAATTAAATCATCTGAGTAAGACCATATACTAGGAAGCCCATTTACTTCATGGTTTCATACGCAAAAGCCTTTATACTTCCATACAACTAGGAAAGGATTAAGTTCATCCACAAACCAAAACGAATAACATTTAGTGGATAACCCTGCCTTATTCCTTTATAAAAATGTATATAATTTCCTGTATACCGATTAACCACCAACCTCAGTTTAACTTTTCGGTATTCCTCAGATACTCATTCCTGAAGAAACACTTCCAAAGCCATGCATGTCTTAATAGTCTTTCCAGGCTGAAATCATCAAGGTAATCATATTTTTGTGTCTGTAATCCAACTCTATCTACTTATTTTAGAAATTCGTATTTTTATACATTCTTTAATCAGCCATAAGACCTCTTATTTAGTAGGTTCCAGACTACTATCTGCTAGCACATCTACTACATTTATTATTAAAAAACTTGGTCAAAACAGAATTGCAAAAAGGATGCGTACTTCAAGACAAAATAAAAGCAAAAACAAATGAATATTTATGCACTTTTGTTCCTTTTTATTGATCACTGGAACTTATTCAGAAAACTTAAAACTGTTAAAGATTATTGTGTATTTATAACCTTGAGTATATTTTGCTTTATTAAATATGAGTTAATAAATAATAGGAAGGTTTCTAGGAAATTACATAATTTTTAGATTTTTCCGCTGTGGCTACCCCAAAAGCCGAAAGATACAACAACATTTGTACTGTAATTGGTTCGATTTTTTTTTTGGGGCGGAAAACGTTTTAGATATATATATATATATATATATATATATATATATATATATATATATTGAAGTTTTAACAGTTTTAAGTTTCCCGAAGAAGTTCCAGTGATCAATAAAAAGGAAAGAAAGTGTTTAAATATTCATTTGTTTTTGCTTTTATTTTGTCTTGAAGTACACACCCAGTTTCTGATTCTGTTTTGACCAAGTCTTTTAATATTAGTGCTTGTACTACGGTTTCAGGTGTTGTTCATTAGTTATATCTACCATATTTTTTTAACTTGCAGACTGATTTCCTTCTTAAAACTTTCAGTAAATAACTTATAGACACAGGTGATTAATGATATTGGTCACCAAATGTCTATGTTTAACATTGTTCTGAATGATCAAAGTTCTTTATAAGCACTTACATGACTGCATGGATCATGCTATCCCTAACAGAACCAAGATGCTATCCTCCAAAAATGGAATCCAATCTGGTGGTCTTCTGCCACAAACAAACTCTACAACAGAAAAAAGAAACTGTTGCAAAAAAGAGTAAAATCCCATGATTAGAGGAACTCCCTGGTCAGCATCAGTAAGAAGCTGAGATCCCTCATAAAATCCTCCAAAGCTAGTTATGAAAACAAAACCGCCACTGATTCTAAAGACAACCACAAAGCATTCTATAGCTATGTCAAGAATCTCAATGGCAACACTCAAATCTGCACTGAGTTACAGCACAATGGCACTAAATATACAGAACCAACTGATATTGCCAACATCCTGGCAGATAGGTTCAGTACTAACTTTACCCCCCTCTCACCCCCTAAAGGGCCCATCTCTATACCAGAAGAATGCATAGTTCCTATAATAACGGCTACACAGGTAAAAACCTCACTCTCCAAAGCCAAGAACACAGCATCCATGGGACCTGACAGCATCCCAGGCTGCATTCTACACAAACTACAGAATGAACTGGCACCCCACCTAAGTACCATGTTCAATCATAGCCTCACCTCAGGCTTTGTGCCCATTGAATGGCGCACTGCAACTATTATTCCACTCCACAAAGGGGGAGTCACAACAGACCCTGGGAACTATCACCCCATTAGCCTGACGAGCCTGGTCTGCAAGGCCATGGAACGTATCATCATGGAACTCATAAATAAAGACATTGGTAATCTCCAAACTCTGGACCCCACACAGTTTGGGTTTGTAAAAGGAAGATCATGTCTCCTAAACCTGATAGACTTTTTTGAAGCAGTCACCAAAGCCATAGATGAGGATAAGGTGGATCACAAAGCCTATCTAGATCTCGCCAAGGCTTTCAACACCATCCCCCACTCTGGAATTATAGATAAACTCACTAAATTAGGTATAAATCCCTATGTCGCAAGATGGGTTACCAACTGGCTTACTGACAGAACCCACACTGTGAAAGTAGCAGACTCCAAATCGGACTTCAGACCAGTGACAAGTGTAGTACCACAGGGTTCAGTCCTGGGTCCTCTCCTGTTTGGTATCTACTTCTCTGAAGTACAGACTAACACAGAATGTCTTTGGCTAACTAAGTTCGCAGATGACTGTAAACTAGGAGCCATAATCAAAACTCCTAATGATGTGGACATCCTACAAAAGGGCCTCACTGAGACAGATGCCTGGTGTCAAAGCCATGGCCTCAAACTCAATGCCAAAAATTGCATTGTCATCCCCTTTGGTAAAAACTCTGTACCCATGAACTACCACATAGGTGGTACTCTACTTAACACTGAAAGTGTGATAAGAGACCTTGGGACATAGGTGAACAGTAGTCTCTCCTTTGATAATCACATCGCCACAGTCATCAGGAAATCCTTCTACATGGCACACCTCATCACAAAAGGTTCCTCATCCAAAAAAAAAGAGGTCATTGTTCCCCTCTACTCATTACCCATTAGACCCATTATAGAGTACAACGCCCCTTTTGGTATGTACCTCACAAGACATCTACAACAACTGGAAAGGTTGCAGAAATACCTCACAAAGAGGATTACTGGCCTCAAACAGATGCCCTATGCAGACCATCTCAAAAAACTCCAGCTTTACTCCATCACATATCGCCTACTCAGAGGCAATTTCTGCCTAACATACAAAGCTATGTCAAACCCAGAGCTGTTGGATATGCTCCACTTAAAGAAATCCCAATCCCTCTGAGCTACATGCTCTAGGGACCTAAACCTTGTCACCACAATAAACAGAACATGCTGGGGGGATAGATTCCTGTCCCAGAGACTTCCCATACTCTGGAACAAACTACCTATCTATATCAAACAAAGCTCCTCATTAGCACTCTTCAAGAAAAATCTTGATGATTGGATGGGAAATTAGAAATTCACCCTGGGGATCACTTCTGTGGCTCTGCTTGACAGGGGCACAGGAAAATAATTTTATTGGGTGGCGAAAGCCAGGGTACCTTTTTGGCTAGACGTATATAGGCCCTAGGCCTAGGCCAATAGCCTTGTACCTACCTATGAACCTATGACTCTATGTACCCTAAGCATTCATCTTCTAAAAAAATCATTTCTTATTCATATAGCAAAGAATAATGTTCTGACCCATTCTGGAACTATTCTGTAAGAACTTTATTTAATGTATTACCCTCGTAGTCATTTAAGGTTTTATAACACTGCAAACCTATGCAATGCATGTCTAGTTTATTATCTTTATCGTCAGACCTAATCCACATTTTATGTCATTATATATGATTTCTTTGTCAAAATAGTGATTTCTTCTGTTGTAAAACATTTATAATTATCCCTGTGTTAACAACTGGATTCTTTCATTAATGGTTGAAACTTGTATCTCTGAAATGTCTTATTATATCATAAAATAATTATATTTTTTGTGAATGTAATCCAATCTCTCCAGTCAAGTTGAGTTCTCTTGTTCTTTCTGTTCAGTCCAAAAGACTAAGTAAATCATCTCATCATCTTTCCAGTGTGATGTCCATATATTTTCTTTGTTTCTTGATTATAATTATATCTACACAATATACCCCTCTTACAATGTTTATTCTGTGTTATTTAAACCATCCCTTCTTTTTCTGGCTTTTTGTCAACTCATAGATATCAAGCAATTTTCCTTTTAGAGCCACCCACCATTCCATTCAATCGTCTTTGAATAGTTTACATATAATTTATCCATCCAGATCCTATCCAATGTACAGTATAATTTTTCCTTGAATTTCTGAAGTCTAACACTATTTATGAAGTCCATGATCTAAGTGGGCTTCCATCACCAGTTTGCATATTTTTTCACAAATGTACTTTCTATTAATGTTTTATGCACTTCTTCTTTGATAATTTAGGACAATATTAAACGCTGATCATTGTCTTCAATTCCATCTACTTAAAGTGGGTTTTGAAGGACCTAAAATAAACACTTCAATTTGTTTAATTAATTATTTACATAACATACATCTTTGTCATTTGTCTTTCTACATTTTGTCCTAGATATCAGAAACATTTTTCTAAGTTATTTTGATTAGTAAGATGCAGTATATACGTTTGTTGTTAGTATGGTAAATTGCCCACTCAGCTGTTAGTATGATAATTTGCCCAGTCATTTTGGGTGATTAATGTTCCTCCTTGCACATTCTGTCTTTAATTGTGCTAGACTGTTAAGCTTTTTTTTCTGTTTAATAAGCACCTCTATTTAATTATTAACAGAAACTAAGAAGAACAAACTAAATATCACAGAAATGTCAGGTCTCATTCCTCAGCCTTTTCTTATTTATGTAGCCATGTTTTTACTTAATTTGTGATATCTCACAGCAAACAACTTACTAAGTCCAATATATCCTTTTTATATCCACATGCACAAAAACTAATTATATTCAATACAAAGAAGGACAAAGGAAAAAAGCAATAATAATTCCCCACTAAATTTGGTCCAAGTATTGATTGCAAGAGTGCCATCTGTTTAAAACTTTTTTTTTACTTTATCACTACCACTTTTTCCTTTCCTTCTACCAATGAAGTTATTAAACTCTCATTTTCTCTAACACTTGATGCCATCTCAGGTTTCCAATGCTGGGTTATAAGCCACTTTACAAATAACACACTTAACGATAGTAGTTGATGATTATGGCTAGATGTCTCCCAAGTCCAAGGAAAATAAATCACTAGGGTGAGTGTGAACCTTAACCCAAACACATTATTTACCAGTTCTCTAATATCTGAACATTTCCAGTTCTAGACAAGCCAAAAAATATTCATCCATTCTAATGATTTCTCCTTGATACATGTCCAACAAATTCCTTCAACTAATGGAAATATTCTAGCCAACTTAGCTAGTGAAAATACATATTTGTGGATGCAGTGCCAGGCCAAGATTCTGAACATTTGTGACTTTGTTACATATCTAGTCATGTTTTATATCTGAGTCCATGACTGTGACTGGATTTTCCTATTCATCAAGTTTATTAGGCTTGCTTTAACTTTTGGATTGCAGACACTTTAAAAAAAAAAACATAATGCTTATATACTATACCAATCTTATTCCTTATGCAAGATCATTTCTCCATAATTGAAGTCACCCAACTAATCATGTCTGGTTAAGTCTCAGAAGCTGACACAGCTCACAGTATACATTTAAACTTTTATACTACAGCCAACAACTTCAACTTGAGTCCCAGGTGAGCCCTATATTTTTCCTGCAGATGTTGCCATGTTACTCCACATTATCTTCTGCTACTTGACATCGATAACATAATACCCACCTCCAAAATACAGCATAATTGCAAAAATATAGTCTGTTTCCTCCTACTGGCAGCACATCCTTCAACTAATGCTATAACACTTTATTTGGGAAAAAAATCACATAAGTGCCTCATGCTAAGTAACCTGGAGTGAGGACTTTTTCCAGTTTTTTCCTAACTCTAGAAAAACAACTCCTACCAATCTATCTCTTGCAGTAGGCACTTTTTCTCATATACTATCAAGTCTCATCTAGCAAAATATGACTGTATCAATCTGACTACATAAATACATCAAAAAATGAATAGCTGTCATATAACTGGTATGTCAAGGGACCCTCAATCGTACATATTGCTTTAAAATTTAACCTTATGCCATATTACATTGTACTGTAGCCCTTCCCTAAGATGTTTGCCATCGTTTACTTCAGTCTAATTGGAAATATGTTTAGTAGACTATGGCAAACAACTTCTCTTACATATAACAATTGTGGTAATTAAACCAATTGCACTATTTGCACTTCCTGATTAATTTCTAATGTCAAATACACATAAACAGGAAAAAGAGAACACGTGGCAAGCATACCTTTCCATAAAAATGAAAATGTGTCTGATAATCTGGCAAAAACTTTCCACTGAATGGAGTAACCCCTACAAATATTCCTAAGGATAGTTATACATCCTTTGTTGTGTAAGTCCTAAGAAATCCAAAAGATTAGATAGTTGATACCAAATCAATCAAATTTATTTTTCTGCTTCCAAACCAACCACAGTTAATCATAAGCATTTACAGAAAATGATCAAATGTCTGTCATCCTTCCACAAAGTACACTCCAAATTAAGGAAAAAAACTACAATTTATTAAGTTCTTTCATTCACAAAAGTCGGAACTTCATCAGAAAGACACCATTAAAACTCACCAGCTATTTAAATTAATCACAACTATTAATTAATTAAAACCAACCAATAAAATCTGCTTATATAATTAAAATTAATTTTTATCCAAATGTTTGTCTACTATATAACCCCTGGTATCAAAAACAACCTGCTCCACAACATTAAGCATGAAGCCATGAGTAGGATGCTGTGCTATATGCCTATAAAGGGCATTTGTTGCTTACCCTTCCTAATAACTAATAAATGTTCATATTTCCTTTCTTTAAATTTTCTGGAGGGTTTGTCCACATAATATGCTGGGCATAAATCATAGCAAGCAATATATACAAAATGTTTTGAAATATATGTGCAATGCCCTTTAATGCTATATACTGCCCCTCCAATAATTAAAGTGGCAATTATGTTTGACTGCCACAAGCCCCCCTGGTTTAAATGACGCATGTTCTATAGGCCCCATTTTAAAGTTAAAAAGAATGGATGTGTAACGTAGTCTATTTTCGGCTATTTTAGATGGATTTTTTTACACAATTATGGACCCACAGTTTTTTTTTAACTATTTGAATTATGTAAGCAGAGTTTATTGGTTAGTTTTAATTAACTTAATTAATAGTCATGGTTAATTTAAATACTCAGTGAGTTTTAACTGTGTCATCCTTATGAAGTTCCTACTTTTGTGAATGAAAGAGTTTAATAACTTGTAGTTTTTATAAATTGTAGTTTTTCCTTAATTTGGAGTGTATTATTGTCTGCCCAACTACCAACATACCAGATTTACAGTTAGGTTGTGTTTTTGTTATCCCAAAGTCATGTTCATGTTTATCCTTCCACAAAGTCTCAATGGTCCACATGTATCAACTCTGGCAATAATGACACCACTCTCTCAGTGAGTGCTATACTGGTAACATTGTAGGTATGATTTAATGCTGAAATTGGTCTATAGGATGATGGTTGAAGTGGAGTTTCCCTTCTTTATTATAAAAGAAATTCTCACCTTATGCCATTTGTAACTGAAGTCATATCTGAATGATTGAATCATCACCTGATTTCCAGACCTTTATTATTAATCTCTCTAAACTCAAATATTGCCTGTCTAACCCATCTAAACCCAAACATTGCCTCTTTTGCTGTTTCATCAAAGCCTCTTTTAGATCCCCTAATGTTATTGGCAACATTAATAAACAGGCCTGCTCCATTGTTACCTTCAGTAATTCTAAATGTGCAGGTTACTCTGCAAACATTATTTAAATTAATATTGCTAAACTATGCAATATAACTATTTGAAAAAAATATCTCTAAATATTCATTATATCTCCTTAAGGTACCTTATCACCGTCCCTCTATTTCAATTTAAATGTCACCCTCTTGGCTTTTTGCTGTTCAAGTCTTATTGATTTTTAAGGCTTTATAAGAAATTTGCAAAATAGAAACACTGAATTGTCATGACTTGACAAATATATATGCGAAAATATCTAAAAAATAAGAAAAATTATATGCTCACCCATGCATCTTTGCATCTTCTGCTTCACTTTTTTGATTGCATTTTCTAATTTGGGTTCATTGCTGATATCTTGCCATTAAACATCACGAATTAGACTCTCTAAATCCCTGTTATTGTTATATTTCCTATAAACAAAACGTTTTCATGACATGTCAGCTAGGATCTATATCAAATTATCTCAAATTTAAAATGTTGAATGTCAAAAGAGCGAAAGTGCCGAAAACTCGAAGTTCCGTTTTTGAGATTGTAGTACAGTGAAGACTGGGATATCTGCCCTTTCCTCACTGTAGTGCAATCTCATCTCGGAGTTGGAACAGATATTTAGCAGGGGGTGTGGGGGCAATACAGAGTTCGAGTTTCGGCATTTTTGCTCTTTTGAGTGGTCGACATCTTACATCTTTGATAATATGATATAGATGCGTCAGCTATGCATCAGTGAATGCTATATGTGCCAGCTGCTTTATAATTAAAAATACCTTACAAATAACAATACAATACATTGCTGAACTGTCCTTCACTCCACATAAAGCAGAGTACTTTTCTTACTCTATTCAAATGAATGGGCAACACAAATCTAGTCCCAGTTTAGCCCTGCTCTTCAATACAGGAAGCATAATTTTATTTATTTTTTTCATTTTATTTTACATTTGTTTACTGGGAAAGTCCAACTGAACACATGTCCATTTTCATTGAAAGCTTGGGGAGAAAAGCTCCACATGAAATAAAAGACAATCGGAGGTAACATATAACAGTAGTTTACATACAGGTAGTATTTAGTCTTTCTGGATAGTACATTTGTAAGATCAGATTGTACACAAAGCTACAATATTTGATTCCTGAGTATAATTAACACCTAAGTATAAGAATCACCACATTACAACACATTGTTTTTCCTAGGAATAAGAAGTACAACAATATTAGACTTGATTACAACACAATGCTTTTCCTAGGAAATAGGTGGGGAAAAAGTGGCTACGTTGATTCAGAATTTCCTTGGCTCTAAAATGCACCAATTTAAGTGGTTTTAGTGTCCAAGTTCCTATGTAATACATAGGAGTAGAGGTTCTGGTTAGTCCAGATGAGAGGAGGGTGGTAATAAAAAAGAGATTAGTCATGAGCAGAACAAGGGTACAGCCATTTGTTTAATAGGTGTTTTTTTCAGGGTTGCTTTAAACTGGTCAAGAGATGTAATGGATGTCATATTTTCTGCCAGTGCATTCCAGATTTGAAGAGGGAGTCCCGTGCTTGTTTTTTCTTATGCTGATTTTTATATGGGATTTGTTAGTGGATCTTAACATTCTGTTGGTGGCATAGGGTTGAAGTAAAGTTTGTAGGGCAGGTCTTTTTTCAGGTTCTTATAGTATTTTGTGGGCCATAGTTAACTGTTTGTAATGAAGGAGGTATGGGAACACTAGCAAGTTGAGCTGTTTGAGAGCAACACAATGGTGGGCTCTAGCTGGAAAGTTTGAAGTGAATCTGGCAATTTTGTTATAGCAAGATTCAAGTTTTGCAAGCTCAAATTTCTTTAGGTTCATGAGTATGGGGTCTGCATATAGGACAGTAGAGATTAAATGGGCCTGGGCAATGGTAGCTTTAGTATTTTCGGTGAAGTACTGTTTGTTCTTGTATAGAGTTCCTAATTTTTTGTGTACTTTTTTAACTGTTTGCGAAATATGAATGTCGAACTTTAAGCTCCTGTCAATTTCGACACAGAAGAGTTTGGTGTGCAGAGTTGGGGAGATAATGGTATTGTTTACTGATATAATGTTAAAGGTTTTAGTGATTAAGGTTGATTTAGTGGGTTGGAAAATTAAGTTTTGTTTTTCTTGGGGATTTAAAATTAGTTAAGCATTAGTAAGTCAGGTTACATTAACATAAACTTGTTCAGCCCATCTTGGTATACCTGTGCTACAAAATATAAGAGTGAATTACCATGGGAATGTAAGGCTAGGTTTCTTAATATACTTTAAGATCAATAATCTAGTAAGTACCTAGGAACATGTTATCTAATTTGACCATCTCTTCCTTTTATTTCACCTAAGTGAAAATCCTTCTTAGCCAAACATACCAGAAGCTATTTAACTATGAACACTTAACCCAAATTATTTATATGACAGTAGTTCATTCTTTCAAGGGATGTACATCTCCTCATTTTTAACAACTCCATATTTGTCTTCTTCTACCAATGACATGGTATCAATGATACTTATGTAGCAAGTTACGATAAGTGCTTCACCCCAGTATGACAGGTCACCAAGGTCAAAATCCTATGCTTTTCTCCAACTCACACAATAATCATTGTTATGTAACTCAAATAAAAAACACCAGCAAATTTGATCAAATATTCCAGGCATATGATTCTGTAGGATGTTAAAAATATTTCAGGCATATCTTCAGTATATGTTTTAGCCTATGGATTCTGTATGCTGATCAATTTCATTATAAGCAATCAGATCCAACAATTACTGTTGACTAGATAGGCAATCAATTTTCTAATTTTCATTAGATGGAAGCACAAACTGTGAGTCTCATTTTAATAAAAATCAGAACTTTATAAATAATCTTTATTAATATAAAACATCTGCCATCCATATTATAATGTTGTAAATGTCTAGAAAAGCATACACTCAATGGCAGAGAAACAGTAATTTTGCCAAGTACATCTCTCCACCACTATGGTTAATTTAAATGTGATTTATTCTGCATAACTTACATAATTTATATGTGTGTGTGTGTGTGTGTATATATATATATATATATATATATATATATATATATATACATATATACATATATATGTGTGTGTGTGTGTGTGTGTATATATATATATATATATATATATATATATATATATATATATATATATAGATAGATAGATAGATAGAGAGAGAGAGAGAGTGTATGTGTGATACAAATGCAATTCATTCACAAGTGCCTTATAGCCTATGCATCGGTTGCCCATATGATAGCACATTGTTAACAAAAACAATAAAGTATGTATCAGTAAATCAGTGACTGCTCTGTGTTTGCTCATACTTGTATTACAGTGCATTATTCATCTAAGTCCTCTGTAGCCTATAAAGTCCATTTCAGCTGCAATGGAAAAAAAAATAATTTAATACATTAACAGGACATTTAGATGTCTTAATCAACACAGACTTAATAGTTACAGATTCTGTAGTCTCACTGGAGTCAATAAATTCTGTCTAACTTGTAAAGGTTGAGACCAATAAACTACACTTACAATCCTTTATACCTCAAACTCTGCAGCTGTTAAAATTGGACCACACTGTAAAAAATGAGTCAGCAAGCTGTATACTAGTGTTTCTACTCTTGTGATTAGAAATGTTTATACTTACAACTTTACTGCTGTGAGAACTGCCTGAACTGGCGCTACCCCCTGCTTCCTCCTCATGGCTCATCTCTATCATTTGCTGCCAGCCAAACATAATAAACCTGAGTAGTATTCAGGATTTAATGACATTAGCGCAGGTAGGGCCTCATTAGCATGCATAAAGAACTTAGCAACAGTTATGGGAAAAAACAAAACCTTTCAAAGTAGCTGAATAAACTATTTTAAAGTAGAGAACTTTGCTTTTACATATTTTAATTGCAAGAAAAAAGAGATCTCTTCTTATGGACATTTAAACTCACAGTTTGGTGTCTAGCTCCATTTTTACCATCTCTGTTTCTTGCTATTTGATGTTTTGGTGGTGTGCTACAGCTGCTATGGAGAACCTATTACATTTTGCTGTATGAACAGTCCTATAAGGCGGTAAACAATTATTGGAATCCCAGCTCAGACCTACTATTTTCAACTAGCTCTTCCCACAGCTGCACAGTTAAAATCCATGGGCACTTACTGTTACTGATGTATGTTATTACACTATATCTAAATTATGTTGTGCAGCCTACAGCTCCTAACACATTACCACACCTAATACCCACTCCCCGGCAGTTCTTCCATTACACTTTCTCTTCTCTGTCCCCCCTCCCCTGCACTCTTTCGTCTCTATTATCTCCTGCCTTATAGTCTCGTCTTCCCTTCCTTTTTCACTACCTCATTGCAGTTTTGACTCTACTTACCTTCTTCCAACTGTAATTATCTTGGCTTTTCTCTGTATTATAGTTTTGGTTTTGACCTTTTCATTCTCCAGATTGTTTTTTTTTTGAGTTAGTTCTGCCTGTTGTGTCCCCTGGTTCATGTGGGCAGTAACTTTCTTTCTTCACTGTCTGTGCGTCCTTCCACTTTGCATTCTAGCTTTCGCTTTCTCTCCCAGCATATCTTGCAGCATTTAAACTCACAGTTTGGTGTCTAGCGCTATTTTTACTGTCCCTGTTTCTTGTCATTTGGTGTCTTGGTGGTGTGTTACAGCTGCTATGGAAAACCTATTACATTTTGCTGTACGAACAGTCCTATAAGGTATAATGCTAATTGTGATGTTTAATACTGTTTATCTATATTTATTCTGTGATTAACTGTCTAGAAAATGCTATTTAGATTCTCTGAAATTCTTATGACGTCTGTACATGTTTGTGAATAACTGAGTTACTGAGCTGTTATTTGGTAATTGATTTTTGCTACTGCTGTTTCCTACAATATTTACTCTCTGCGGACTATTTTTTGTACTTGGGTGATATATCGACTGCTTCCCTTCACAGTGCTCTTCTGTACTAATGCAATGTGTTGAATTATTTTTTGGACTTCGTTCACTGTTTTATTTCCCGAGCTTATATATATATATATATATATATATATATATATATATATATATATATATATATATATATATATATATATATATATATATATATATATATATATATATATATATATATATATATATATATATATATATATATATATATATATATTATTCTGCAGTCCATGGTTGCTGTCTTACTTAGCTAGTGTTTTTCACTCTCTAGTCATATTAGCAGAATCTATGAATTGGCTCTCATCCTAGTAGATCAAATCAATACTCACAGCAATTGTGCTGTGTGTACTATGTCTTTTATACCCTATTTTATTTGATAGTTTGGGTTACCACTACTATTAATTTTTTTAATATATTTACTATATTATCTTCTTACCTTTTATTGTTACTGTCGCTTGTACTATATATATTGTGTTCCATTGCATGTTTTGTATTCAGACTGAATTCAACCTATCTCAGCACAGTTTTAAGAGGTATACATGCTAAATTGTTTTTGTACCTTTCTTATACATTTAAAGTGACTGATAATTACCTCTACAATGTAATATATTGTTATATGCCTGAAACATGATGTTTTATTTGATTAAATTATGTGTATCCTTTGAAGTGATGTGCAACAGCTGCAAAACTACTTTCCTTGTACATTTGTAATTCTAAATCTATAACTCATCCTCTACTTAATCTCTCTTTCTTACTCATACCCCCTTTCCTCTTCCCTCTCCTACTTTCTGGAGCTCTAGACTATTGTATGTAGATGTTACCTTTCATTTTTCTTTCTAGCACACTTTTACACCCTGCAGCTAATTGCACACCTAATTACTCATTTTATTATTTTATTTTACTTTTATTTAAACTTATTTATTTTTCCTGTTTCCTTTTTAGGCAGAAAACAATTATTGTAATCCCAGCTGAGACCTACTATTTTTCAACTAGATCTTCCCACAGCTGCACAGTTAAAATCCATGAGCACTTACTATTACTGATGTATGTTATTACAGTATATCTAAATTATGTTGTGTAACCTACAGCTCCTAACACATTACCACACCTAATACCCACTCCCCGGCAGTTCTTCCATTACACTTTCTCTTCTTTGCCCCCCTGCACTCTTTCTTATCTATTACCTCCAGCCTTAAAGTCTCATCTTCCCTTCCTTTTTCACTACCTCATTGCAGTTTTGAATCTACTTACCATCTTCCAACTATAATTATCTTGGCTTTTCTCTATATTATTGCTTTGGTTTTGACCTATTCATTCTCCAGATTTTTTTTGTTAGTTCTACCTGTTGTGTCCCCTAGTTCAATCCACTCCATTCACCCTCACTGTGCTCGGGCTCACTCTGCTCCCCTACCCCCATTTTCACCCACACCCATGCCAATTACATTTATACTTCACTAAACCCACCCAATCACTTTAGCAAATAGCATTCACTCTCATTAACCAACTGTATCCATTAACTAAATCTCACCTACATAGGACTACCAATCCCAACCCAGTAGCTATTAATTTCTCAGCACTATCTACTAGTACTTTCTTCTAACTAGCTCTACCCATATAGTACCATTTAGCAGCCTCCAAGATAATTTGATAACCAACCTATTCATTATTTATCCAACACTTGTACAATAAGGTCTGACTAGTATTTACTTTTATGTAATTTCTCCTCTGTGCTAGTCTAAGTTTCACTTTTCACTTACAAGTTCATTGTATTTTCTGATAAAATCTATCTGAAAGAGTAAGTTTCTCTACCTACTATCCACATTCTTTGTATTACTTATTAATGCTATTTGATTTCAAATCTGTAACACTTTCTACTTTCCCAAGTATCTCACTATACCAAAAATATGCTTCACCTGTATAAGATTCTCTCAGCCCTAAATACTACCTCTGCTTCTCTTCTTTTGTTTTTATTCTACCTCACTTCATTAAATTGCCTACAACTATCAGTCAGCAACCCTCCCTGGAAAACCACCTCACTACACCACCCAGACAACCCATTAAACTATACCATAGCTCCATGTCTGTTCTGTACCAACCACCTAGACTATCATGCAAATAAATTCTAACCCCCACCAAACACCTCTTGAACCTATCTAAAAACTGCCAACCTGCACTACAAATTCACTAAACTGCTTTTACACCTCTTAAAGCAATAATGCCAATTGGGTGACATTCACCTTAATCCTGGCCCCCACCTCTCTACCTCACACAGTTAATTGCCCTAGCACAACCAACTTTTCACAACTACATAATAAAAACAAATCCTCACTTCTCCTCCTTAATATGAATGTAAGAAGTATTGCAAAGTTCACAAACTACATGCTTTACTTTCCCTCTATGCTCCTGATATTGTAATATTAACAGAAACCTGGCTAAAACCCACCAATAACAATAATGAAATTGTCGGTCCTGGATACAGTATACTATGCAAGGATGGGATTACCAAAAAGGGAGGGGGTTGCTATCATATTCAAAGATCACCTAACACTAAATTACCTGGATCTAGACATCCATGACTTTGGAAATTCAGAACTAATCTTTACCAAATTAAAACCCATCCCAAAAACACATCAACATCTTTGCTAGTTATATACCTCCAGGTAATAATACCCCTACATTAGGAGACATACTACAATGGTCCTCTACTTTCCTGCCACAAGAAACAGTCCTGATGGGTGATTTCAATATTGAGTGGATGGACTACTCATCTCAGAATCCCAGATCTCATATTGACCTTCATGGGTTCACCCAAATTATTACATCCCCCATCAAAACTGATAAATCAACCAAGCAACAACCTATCCGTGACTGCATACTGGTTAACAATCCCTCCCTATATTCTCAGGCAGAATGTCTTACTGATGGTCTAAGTGACCAAATACCAACCTTCCTTGTACGTAATAGCACATATCACAATAACCAAACCACATACCGCACTATTAGAAACAAAAAAGACTTCAACTCACATAAATTCATCACTGCCCTTAAATGTTGTAATTGGGACTCACTCAAACAACTTTCTCTAGAAGATGCTGTTAACTCCTTTAACACTACATTTTTAAACATATTAAACTGCCACACTCACCCAGAACAATGAGAGTTACGGTCAACTATGCTCCCTAGCTAAAAAAGAATGTAGATCCCTTGTCAAATCTAGGGCAAGGCCTGGGAACAACATCACAAACATAAAACCCAAATTACTAAACAAGCATTCTTAGAACTATGAAACAAAGCTAAGAAACTTGTAAAAATAGTCAAAATCAATTGCTACCATACCTTTCAGAAAAAATATCACAACAACCCTCAAAAGTTTTGGGCTGCAGTCAATAGTATACTATCACCACGTAAAGCTATGACCCCCCACTCCAATCTCAAACAGCAACTCTGATAATATAGCAACACAATTTAATAAGTATTTTACAGAAACTATCTCATCCCTCACCAATTCTTATAACACCTCCAGTAACCTTGCCCCTGTTGCTCCCCAGCTCAGCAACACCCCCCAAAATAGCCCCTACCAATTTACATTACAACCAGTGTCTGTTGATACCATAAAAAAAACTACTGCCTAAACTTAAACCTAGTACCCTAGCTGCAGATAAACTCCCTGACAAATATCTGCAGATTGCCACTGAAGGGATAGCATATCCTGTAGCAATACTCATTAACAGATCCATAAAGGGAGCAATTTCACTGAACTTACTAACTTTTGATCAATTGCCATTCTATCTCCCTTATCTAAAATTCTAGAGAGAGTCATCCATACTCAACTCATGGATCACCTTCAAACTGAAGAACTACTTTCTAACACACAACATGGTAGTCGTCCCTATCACAGTACCACCACTGCCCTACTCTCCTTAACTAGTACAGTTAATTACTTTAGAAATCAAGGACAATTTGTATCTGTCTTATTTTTAGACTTGTCCAAAGCCTTTGATATGGTAAATCATAACAAATCTTTTGAAGTCCTCACTGCCCTAAATCTTTCCTCTATCACCTGGTTTCGAAATTATCTGTCTGGATGTCAGCAGGCAGTACTTTGGCAGCAGCACCTCCCCACTCCCCTATCAGTTGCCTTAGGGGTCCCTGAAGGCTCCATCCTTAGGCCGCTACTCTTCTCCCTCTTCACCAATAAACTTCACACCTCCAGTCCTCATACCTCTGTGATACAAAATGCAGATGACTCTACCCTTGTATGTGCAGCCTCCTCCCTACAAGACCTCCACATCATAACTCAAGATTCATTCCTATCTGTAGAAAAATAGCTTACCAACTCTCAACTTATTCTAAACCCCAATAAAACAAAACTTCTTATCTTTTACCCTTCAAGAGCTCCCTCTTCTTACTTAACTTTCAGTTTGGAATCCAAAAATAAAAGCATTATTGCTCCAGTAACACATGCTAAACTGTTAGGCATTGAAATTGACAATAATCTGAAATTTAGCATTCATATTGCACAAACTATTAAAAAGGTTCAGGAAAAATAGGCCTTCATTACAGAAACAAGCAGCTCCTAACTAGATCCACAAAAGCTACTATTGCCTGTATCCACCTCCTGTCAACACTCTTATATGCCCCCCAATACTAACCAAACTCCATAAAACTGACCTTACAAAACTTGAATCATGCTACAATAAAATTGCCAAATTTGCTAATGATGCCTCACATAGGTCACATCACTGCACTGCTCTTAAACAACTTAGCTGGCTAGAACTTCCTCAGTTGCTTCAGTATAAACAACTTATCTTTGCCCACAAAATCCTACACCAGCCAGATAAAATCCCTGCTCTCAACAATATTATGCAACCATATACTACTATTAGACCCCTACGCTCTAGTAACAAAGTTATGTTAAAGACCACCAAAGCTAACAACTTAGCTGGTGAATCTCTCTACTCAGATTAGTGGCACAGCATGATACCTCTGAGATCATCCATGTGCAACTAACACATCCGAACAAATCTGCAATGCAAATTGTGGCCTGCTACAGATCACCCTCCATGACCCAGGACCACCACTCCACCTTTCTGGAGACACTGGAAAACATGAAGGTCCTACCAAACACCCTGATATTGGGCTTATTTCAATTTACCATACTATTCACTGGGATAAACTACTTTCGAGTAGAAATTACTCCCGGCCCAGCACTTCCTGGAATTCATCAACTCAAATGCCCTGGATCAGCTAGTAAGAACTCCCCTACCAGAGGTGAGAAACATATTGGACCTGGTCATCACCAACATGGGCGCTTACAGGTGTTCCACACCAGAGGTCAACCCATCACTTGTTAGATCAGACCCTCATAAACCTTAATCCACTCTGGATGTCCACACCCCACCACCACCCCCTGACTAAGGAAACCACAGTAAAAAACTTTTCTAAAGCAAACTTCACCTTACTTAAGACAGAGGTGGTAAGCTTCACAGCCCCCACACTAAAGTATAATGCTGGCCAAGATGCAGAAACCTTTACAAATGCACTCTATGAGCACCTACAAGGATGCATGGATCGTGCCATCCCTAGCAAAACCAAGACTCATTCCTCTAAGAGAAGGAAACCAGTTTGGTGGACCCCTGCAATAAACAGGCTATACAATAGAAGGAGGAAATTAGTTCAGAAAAAAAGCAAACCCCAAGAAGGAAAGAAATCCCTGATCAGTATCAGTAAGAAACTGAGGTCCTTCATGAAATCATCCAAGGCTAACTTCAAAAGAAAAATAGCCAAGGATTCAAAAGATAACCACAAAGCCTTCTTTAGCTATGTTAAGAATCTAACCGGCAACTCACAGATATGCACTGAACTAGTGCAAAATAACACAAAATATACTGAACCTAATGATATTGACAACATACTGGCGGATACATTCAGTGCAAACTTCACTCCCTTTCACCTCCAAAAGGGCCCACAACAATACCGGAAAAGTGTACTGTCCCAAAAATCACAGACGCACAGGAGAAAACAGCCCTTTCCAAAGCCAAAAACACAGTGTCAATGGGACCATATGGTGTCCCACGCTGCATCTTGCACGAACTACAGAACAAATTAACCCCCCACCTAAACACGCTGTTCAACCTCAGCCTCTCCACAGGCTACGTGCCCATAGAATGGTGCACAGCAATGGTTATTCCTCTCCACAAAGGAGGGGCCACAACTGACCCTGGTAACTATCGCCCCATAAGCCTGACTAGCCTTGTCTGCAAGGCTATTGAGCGCATCATAATGGAACTCATTAACAAAGACATTGGGAACCTCCAAACACTTGGCCTGACCCAGTTCGGCTTTGTTAAGAGCAGATTATGCCTACTAAACCTGGTTGACTTCTTCGAGATAGTCACCAAGGCCATAGATGAGGGAAAGGTGGTTCACACAGCCTACCTTGACCTCGCCAAGGGCTTTTGACACCATTCCCCACTCGGGTATTACAGAAAAACTCACCAGCCTGAACATAAACCCCTATGTCACGAGATGGGTTGCCAACTGGCTTACAGACAGAACTCACACGGTAATAATAGCAGGCTCCAGGTCCAACTTTAAACCAGTCACAAGTGGTGTCCCGCAAGGCTTGGTTCTGGGACCCCTACTGTTCAGCATATACCTCTCAGAAGTACAGGCAAACACAGGAGGACTATGGCTAACCAAGTTCGCCATTGACTGCAAACTGGGAGCCATAATTGACTCTCCGGCTGACACGCACATCCTCCAAAAGGGCCTTACTGAGATGGACACCTGGTATCAAATAATGGCCTCAAGCTAAATGCCAAAAAATGCATAGTCATCCCACTTGGGAAAACAAAACATCCACGAATTACCTCATAGGTGGCAGCCCCCTTAATACAGAAGAGGTAATAAGAGATCTGGGGACCCAGGTAGATAGTAATCTCTCCTTTGACAATCATATTGCCAAAGTAGTTAGGAAATCCTTCTATCTGGCCCATCTAATTACTAAAGGGTTCACATCTAGAAATAAAGAGGTTATAGTGCCCCTCTACTCATCACTCATTAGACCCATCGTAGAGTACAATGCCCCATTTGGGATGGCCTCTACAAGACACTTCCCAACCAGCAGGAGAAGGGCTACAAAAGTACTTCACCAAGATGATTACTGGTCTCAAGCATATATGTCCTATGCAGCCCGACTAGAGAAAAAAACTCCAGCTGGCTACTCAGTGGCATATAAGCTTACTCAGAGGTGATCTCTGCTTTGATTTACAAAGCCATGTCCAACTCAAAATTGATGGACATGCTCCCACCTATAAGAAATCCAAGTCACTTTCTGAGCCACACACTCAAGTGAGCTTTTAAACCTCACCACAACAATAAAGCCTGCGGACATGCTGGAGGTATAGATTCCTGTCACAGAGAGACTCCCCCATGCTTTGGAACAAAATTCCAAATCACATCAGGCAGAGCCTTCACTCAACACTCTTCAAGAGAGAAAACCTTGACCGAAAGTGGATGGGTAACAGAAAATATACACCCCTGGGATCACTTCATTGGCTCTGCTTTGACAGAGGATCAAGTTAATTAATCAATGGGATGGTGAAAGCCAACTTACTCCTGGCTCGGCTTAAGAAATGCCCTTGGGCAGATAGCCTAGTTACCTACCTATATGAACCTATAAATGTTGATTCTTCCTAAGCTGGCTGGAACAAACTCCGTCAAGCATTTCCTCTCTAACTGCTCCCTTAGCACAATTTAAAAAGCTCCTAAATTCTTACTTCATAGAAAAACTTTAGCTCTGTTCCTGTTATCATCCTGGATAATTGTTAGCTCTTTTTATTTCTATCTTGATCTGTCATAGCCGTCTCTGTCATTTTCATATAACTCATTATTTTCCCACTCATTCTATACTTTAATTCCTTATTCTTGTTCAAATGCAACTAACATTTTTGTTATTATTTTCACTAGATGTTATATTGCCATTTTTCTGTTTTTGTTGTATTGGTATGCTACTTGAAGTTTTTTGTATTTTATCTTATCAACATGTTGTTTACTGTTTACTGGAGCTTATCTCCTTGGGTCTCCACTGACAAAGGACATGGGTCCAGTCAGACTTTCCCAGTGAATTAAAATAAATAAATAAATAAAATAAATAATAATGAATACTCTTATGTCATCACAAATCAATTATTTTATGGACCAGGTTATGCTCACTTTAAGATGTTATTTTTAGAACTTTCTTTTGATTTTTAACTCCTCCGGTTTTTCTTACTTCATTACTTTCTTCATGTATTACTTTTCCAAGATACCACATTTGCACTCTACATTTCCTGTGAACTAGTATCATTACAGTTTGCTGGGCTAATCTAAGGAAGGGCGAGTGGGGTTCCTGGGTTTGGGAGGGTGGTCTGTAGCAGGCTATAAACTGGAAGGCAGTTTTACCCACTGTTAGTTGCACATGGATAGTCTCTGATGCTTAGTGCTTTGCCACCAACCTGGAGGTGTGGGTATCTTTGATGAATATCGATACTCCCCTCCTTTTGCGGTTCGGTCCAAGTTTTGGGGCCGAAAAGCATGGTATGAGGTATAACCTGGTAGTGCTGGGGTGCTCTCGGGAGCCCTGAACCAGGTTTCTGTTACTGCACAGATATCGATGTTCTCCACGCTAAGGAGAGTTTCGCGTCGTGCATCTTGAGGTTTAGACTTCTGGCGCTGAGTAGCATTACTCTTAGTTTCTTATCCCTTGTGATACCTATGGAGGTGGGTTTGTCTTTGAGCCTTGCCTAAAAAGGCACTATGGGGGTAGCAAGAGGGTTTGCCAATATCTGAAAGGGCAGGGGTGAGAGGTGCAAGCCGCCCTAGAAGCATCGCGGCTTGTCGAGCATATCATCCCAAGCTGACAGGCATTGGATCCCCTTTGAATGACACCAGTACTTAAGCCAATTGTTGAAATTGATCATCTTGTTTTCATATTGTGGCATCATTCTTGGTGAGGGTAAGATGCTACTCAATTTCAGGGTCATACCGCCTGGGCTACATGCTCAGAGAGCTCCTTTATGTCTCTTTTCATGTAGTCCAGGGAAGTACGTCTCAGGTCATTCACACCAGCATGGACAATGACTGAGTCATATTTGTACTTGCCTTGGAGTGACCTGATTGCTTGTGTTATGTGGAGGATCCTAGCACCCGACAGGCTGCTCACCGTGACCCTCTCCTTGTTCAGCCTGGTGAGTGGGATGTCAGTGTGCCTGACGATAGAGTCACCTATTACAAGTGTATCAGGTGTGTTGTTTAGTCTTAAGGGCTGTGACTGTTTGGCACACTGCCTTTGTGAGATATGTGTTGCACGTGTTTTGTTTTGGGTAGCGGCTGCTTGGGTGTCTGCTTTGAGGTCTCTGCTGCTTCGGCAGATCTTTATTTAGAGCCTCCAGTATGTTTTTGTGTGATTATGTGTTTGGTTTGCTGTCGTGGTAGGTCTATGTGAGACTGGAATTGTAGTGAGTGTGGTTTCCTTCTCCTCCTGACTGGTTATGCCAAGTACTGAGTTGAGAGAGCTTAGCCTCCAGTTTGGCTATATGGTTGCATCTCTCACATGTGTTGGAATTTGTTGGGAGGAGGAGAGGGTTGTCTGTGTACATGAGGCAGTTGTAACATTGCCTCAAGATTCCCAGATTCACCAGCTGGACCGGAGGAGATTGACAACTGACCTTTGGACATGCTAGAATAATATTGGGAATTCCTTAATAATTGAAAACCAGGGCCAGTGGGGAGTGAGGATGTAGTGCTTTTAATTTTTAGTGCTGACTTATATAATTGCTTTAGTGAGCAAGTGCCAGGTAACTTAAGTGCAATGTGTTACAGGTAACTTAAATGCAAAAACGACAAACAGTAACTTTCTTTCAAGTGAAACAAGGAAATAAGTACAGTAAGCAATGCAGATATCACTAGTGATCTGCAGAAGCGCTGAGAAGCCAAGTATTAGGTGGAATTAGCGTTCCAGGGAAATAACAAGCAAACAAACAACAAGCATATAAACAAAGCTATATTCAGCAGGCCTGGATCTAGTCTATGCTACAGCAAACAAGGTGTACCAATTTCAGTAAGATACAGTTCAAATATTCAGGCACTATAAACCTTTAACCAGAAATTCCCAGCTCAGAAGGGCAGAGTCCAGCATCTTCTCCCACAAGAATGCAGACCACAAACCTTCTTAATGTAAAATAACTGGCCTGAAGCCCAAGTGCTTAAACCAGAACTAATACACTTTAAGAATAACAGACACTGGGCTCTCAATCAGCAGTTCCCAACTTAGAAGGATGAAAGCTACCTGTCCTGCCACCACAGTGCACGCCACAAACCTTCATATTGCACAAACTATTAAAAAGGTTCAGAAAAAATAGGTCTTCATTACAGAAACAAGCAGTTCCTAACTAGATCCACAAAAGCTACTATCGCCTGTATCCACCTCTTGTCAACACTCTTATATGCCCCCCAATACTAACCAAACTCCATAAAACTGACCTTACAAAACTTGAATCATGCTACAATAAAATTGCCAAATTTGCTACTGATGCCTCACATAGGTCACATCACTGCACTGCTCTTAAACAACTTAGCTGGCTAGAACTTCCTCAGTTGCTTCAGTATAAACAACTTATCTTTGCCCACAAAATCCTACACCAGCCAGATAAAATCCCTGCTCTCAACAATATTATGCAACCATATACTACTATTAGACCCCTATGCTCTAGTAACAAAGTTATGTTAAAGACCACCAAAGCTAACAACTTAGCTGGTGAATCTCTCTTCTCAGATTAGTGGCACAGCATGATACCTCTGAGATCATCCATGTGCAACTAACATCGGGCAAATCTGCAATGCAAATTGTGGCCTGCTACAGATCACCCTCCATGACCCAGGACCACCACTCCACCTTTCTGGAGACACTGGAAAACTGAAGGTCCTACCAAACACCCTGATATTGGGTGATTTCAATTACCATACTATTCACTGGGATAAACTACTCGAGTAGAAATTCCCAGGCCCAGCGCTTCCTGGAATTCATCAACTCAAACGCCTTGGATCAGCTAGTAAACTCCCCTACCAGAGGTGAAAACATTTTGGACCTGGTCATCACCAACATGGGCGACAGGTGTTCCACACCGGAGGTCAACCCGTCACTGGTTAGATCAGACCATAAACTAATCACTCTGGATGTCCACACCCCACCACCACCCCTGACTAAGGAAACCACAGTAAAAAACTTTTCTAAAGCAAACTTCACCTTACTTAAGACAGAGGTGGTAAGCTTCACAGCCCCCACACTAAAGGATAATGCTGGCCAAGATGCAGAAACCTTTACAAATGCACTCTATGAGCACCTACAAGGATGCATGGATCGTGCTATCCCTAGCAAAACCAAGACTCATTCCTCTAAGAGAAGGAAACCAGTTTGGTGGACCCCATGCAATAAACAGGCTATATAATAGAAGGAGGAAACTAGTTCAGAAAAAAAGCAAACCCCAAGAAGGAAAGAAATCCCTGATCAGTATCAGTAAGAAACTGAGGTCCCTCATGAAATCATCCAAGGCTAACTTCAAAAGAAAAATAGCCAAGGATTCAAAAGATAACCACAAAGCCTTCTTTAGCCATGTTAAGAATCTAACTGGAAACTCACAGATATGCACTGAACTAGTGCAAAATAGCCCAAAATATACTGAACCTACTGATATTGCCAGCATCCTGGCAGATACATTCAGTGCAAACTTCACCCCCTTTCACCTCCAAAAGGGCCCACAACAATACCGGAAAAGTGTACAGTCCCAAAAATCACAGACGCACAGGTGAAAACAGCCCCTTCAAAAGCCAAAAACACAGCTTCAATGGGACCAGATGGTGTCCCAGGCTGCGTCTTGCATGGACTACAGAACAAATTAACCCCCCACCTAAACACGCTGTTCAACCTCAGCCTCTCTACAGGCTAGGTGCCCATAGAATGGTGCACAGCAATGTTTATTCCTCTCCACAAAGGAGGGGCCATGGCCCCATAAGCCTGACTAGCCTTGTCTGCAAGGCTATGGAGCGCATCATCATGGAACTCATTAACAAAGACATTGGGAACCTCCAAACACTTGGCCCGACCCAATTCGGCTTTGTTAAGAGCAGATCATGCCTACTAAACCTGGTTGACTTCTTCGAGACAGTCACCAAGGCCATAGATGAGGGAAAGGTGGTTCACACAGCCTACCTTGACCTCGCCAAGGCTTTTGACACCATTCCCCACTCGGGTATTACAGAAAAACTCACCAGCCTGAACATAAACCCCTACGTCATGAGATGGGTTGCCAACTGGCTTACAGACAGAACTCACACGGTAAGAATAGCGGGCTCCAGGTCCAACTCTAAACCAGTCACAAGTGGTGTCCCACAAGGCTCAGTCCTGGGACCCCTACTGTTCAGCATATACCTCTCAGAAGTACAGGCAAACACAGGAGGACTATGGCTAACCAAGTTCGCCATTGACTGCAAACTGGGAGCCAAAATTGACTCTCTGGCTGACACTCACATCCTCCAAAAGGGCCTTACTGAGATGGACAACTGGTATCAAAGTAATGGCCTCAAGCTAAATGCCAAAAAATGTATAGTCGTCCCACTTGGGAAAAACAAAACATCCACGAATTACCACATAGGTGGCAGCCCCCTTAATACAGAAGAGGTGATAAGAGATCTGGGGACCCAGGTAGATAATAATCTCTCCTTTGACAATCATATTGCCAAAGTAGTTAGGAAATCCTTCTATGTGGCCCATCTAATTACTAAAGGGTTCACATCTAGAAATAAAGAGGTTATAGTTCCCCTCTACTCATCACTCATTAGACCCATCATAGAGTACAATGCCCCATTTGGGATGTACCTCACAAGACATTTCCAACAGCAGGAAAGACCACAAAAGTACTTCACCAAGAGGATTACTGGTCTCAAACATATGTCCTATGCAGCCCAACTGAAAAAACTCCGGCTGTACTCAGTGGCATATCGCTTACTCAGAGGTGATCTCTGCCTGACTTACAAAGCCATGTCCAACTCAGAATTGATGGACATGCTCCACCTAAAGAAATCCAAGTCACTGCGAGCCACACACTCAAGTGAGCTAAACCTCACCACAACAATAAATAGGACATGCTGGAGGTATAGATTCCTGTCACAGAGACTCCCCATGCTTTGGAACAAAATTCCAAATCACTTCAGGCAGAGCCCCTCACTAACACTCTTCAAGAGAAACCTTGACGAGTGGATGGGTAACAGAAAATACACCCCTGGGATCACTTCATTGGCTCTGCTTGACAGAGGATCAGTTAATTAATCAATAGGGTGGTGAAAGCCAGCACTCTCTGGCTAGGCTTATAAATGCCCTTGGGCAGATAGCCTAGTACCTACCTATGAACCTATAAATGTTATTCCTAAACTGTGGAACAAACTCCCGTCCAACATTTCCTCTAACTGCTCCTTAGCACAATTTAAAAAGCTCCTAAATTCTTACTTCATAGAAAACTGGCTTTGTTCCTGTTATCATCCTGGATAATTGTTAGCTCTTTATTTCTATCTTGATCTGTCATAGCTGCTCCTGTCATACTATATAACTCATTATTTTCCCTCATTCTATACTTAATTCCCTTATTCTTGTTCAAATGCAACTAACATTTTTGTTATTATTTTCACTAGATGTTATATTGCCATTTTTCTGTTTTTGTTGTATTGGTATGCTACTTGAAGTTTTGTATTTTTATCTTATCAACATGTTGTTTACTGTTTACTGGAGCTTATCTCCTTGGGTCTCCACTGACAAAGGACATGGGTCCAGTCAGACTTTCCCAGTGAATTAAAATAAATAAATAAATAAATAACAATAATGAATACTCATGTCATCACAAATCAATTGCTGACCAGGTTATGCTCACTTAAGATGTTATTTTTGTTTCTTTTGATTTTTTAACTCCTCGGTTTTCTTACTATTACTTTTCATGTATTACTTTCAGATACCACATTTGCCTCACATTTCCTGTGAACTAATCATTACAGTTTGCTAGGCTAATTCTCCTCCTCTTCCAGAATCACTTGCCTACACTCCATTATGACTTTTCCATATTATTTTTAGTTTTTCTTCTTCTACTTATCCAGTATCACTGACAAGTAATATTCAAAGTCTGACCTAAAGCACATCATTTAATCTCTTTCCTTGTATGATTTCATTTTCTTCTCCCTGACTAGTGGAGAAAGACAATGAGTGTTCTGCTCAAGGGAATACCACACCAAAGCCCTCCCTGTTAATATTATTGTCATGCTTTGTGGTATTCATAAACGTGGTTATGTTGGTTCTAATAAGGACTGCATTGCTCAGCCAAAGTGCCACTACAATTGTATGCCATCTGCTTTGTGGTGGTACACTAGGTATATATCAGTGACTTGTTATAAAAAGCAAGCCACAACAAAAAAGAGCCATTAAATAGCCTAGCTTCACACGAGTCCATTGCAGCATTACCGACCAAAAGCTAATTATAAACACATCTGAATACATGAACATAGATTGTCACCCCATCCCTCAAATTATAATAATCAAGCACTTCTATCCAAGTGGCCTGAAGTCTGGCCCAAAGAGACAGATACTGTATGTGAGCCTATTACTTTTCTAAGAGTAGAAAGCCAATCTAAGTGGCTATTCAGTGTTTACTTCTTCTTTTTTCCTTTTCATTGTTGGGCAGGCAAGATTTTCCCTCTTAGATCTAATAGCTTGATGCACAATATTTCATTTTTGCTGGCCACCTGACTCCTCTTCTGCAATACCCCACCATGTGAAATTTTCAAGATATGCTTGCGCCTTTCTCAGAAATCTCCTGCCAAACTTTGTTTGTTTCATACTATTGCCTTCTGGCCCACTGGTATTTTCAAATCATGTTTCTTGCCAGACTTTCTGTGCCACATCTCTGGTATGTGTCATCATTCTTTCTACCACCCTTCCAAAGCATTATCATAGAAATGTGACCTACGGAAAGCCTACATTTACTTGATCTATTAAACTTCTTCATTTCCCAAAGATACCTGTAACGTTCCTTGTATTCTACACGCTAGTAGGCCCTTTGACTATACCTTCCTCCGTTTCAAGTCTCTTCGGTAAAGCTTGCATAATTTTCATGCCTACTTTGTACCTTATATCTGCATAAATCATGTTTAAGAATTCTAGACAAAGGCAAAAGTAATGGAAGAAAAATGTCCAAAATCAGGGACAATTTTAGATATTGCACGAATTCAATTAAAAAGTCAGTAGAATGAGAGGTTTTGCATCAACATGCATTTTCTGAAAAATACTAAGTATGAAACTCTGAATTATGGCATTATTGACTAACTGTAATTCACAATAAGTGGCCATAAAATAAAAAAAACTATATGTGAGACAGAGAAAACATATTGGGTAAAATCAGTCTGGGACATTCTTTAAAAAAATGTAAGATCGGTGTATGGTAATTTAACTGTAACAAGCTGATTATTACACTTGCATCAAGCAGCTTGCTGTAGTCTGAGAGCAGAAGAGTTCTTTTTTCCTTTCATCTTCAAATTGAAGACCTTTTTTCTCTCCCTCCTTGCTCTTGAAGTTGGCAGAAGTCACAATTTGCTGGTGTCTATGGTATGGGCATACAATATTGGAATTTGTTAATGAATGCCAGTATTGAATGTGTGGCCACAGCTGAAACACTTGCTCTCTAGTAGGAATGTGCTGACTTTTAGTTCTAGACCCTATTCTAATGAAACATGAGCATACAGTTAGTGGTGCACGGGCTTACACACCTGTGTGTTTTCTGTATACAGTCACATTCCTTCTGGTGCAGTTTGTCTCCATTGCAGGCCCAATATCCCTGCTGGACATCAATGCCAAAATGTGTTGTCAGTAAACTGAGAAGAGGTGCTAGGCAATGTCCCTTTGAAATAACATGTACCCCTGCTCACCTGAAGCATCCCCTACAGACACTCTGGCAGTCAGAGTTTGAGATGCCAGGGCACTGAGTTACAGCAGTGATGTTCCTGGATGTCATTAATGCAGACAGTCATGCCAGAGTACATTAACTTTCAGTATACTCAGGGATATAATTCCTTCTGTATTCTGTGTTCCTTGCTTTATCATGCTCTTTCCCCCTGCAAAAATGGCAGCTACACTTTTTACTGCAGTTGAATGGGGCTCATGGCAAAGCTATTATACCTATGAGGTGATTTAGTGCGATCGCTTCTGAATCATACCAATAATGCAATGGATAATCACCTATATTCCATGCTATGACACCCAATCTGCCATCAATTAATGCACATGCTAGCAAGGAGCCAGGCTGGGCTGCTAAACATTGCATTGGCTAACGACCATGATCATTGCACTACTCAGCTGTCTTTTAGGGCTGTGCTGAGGCATATGGGTGGCATAGGGTGTAAGTACTTGTGGAGAACAGTTGCACAGCTGTCACCCACCAGTGCTACTGGTTATATGCATTGCACCTCTATAGACAGACATCATACTAGTGTCCTGTTCATCAATGAAGTCTATGCAACAAGTGCCATTGCAAACCAGCTATTATTTTTACTCCTGGTCTTCACCTAGTGAGTGGACATTACCTCAGCAGGATCAGACTCTGATAGGTCTCCCACATGGAGCAGGAGGGAAACCAAAATCTTTTTTACATCTGCTACACACACAGAGAATAGGGGGTGCCAGTTGGAAAACTATGATTTGCCCTTGTATAAGGTGAATTCTTGGCATGCACTCTGTAGTGCAGTGAGTGATGGAATAGTGTCACAGATTTTGGCAAACAGTAGTGGCATAAATATAGTAATCTGAAGTGGTGCAACTAGACCTTCTCCATCAAATGTAAGGAGAGGTTTTGCAGAGGCAGCCTCCTTATTACTGTACTTATCTGTCTTTGCTGAGTCATTTTACAGAAGGCCTGAAACTGTAAGCATACCTGCTGTCTAGTATCATGACTATGCTTTGCTCCTTAATGTGTTATTTCAGTTTTGTAGCAGAGGACAGAATAGCAGAGAACAGGCTCACCTGGAACAGGAGTCAGATCAGATGCTTTAGGTGGTGGGGTAAGTATACCATATTGCTGCCATTACTGTATCTATGTATAACTTGTTTGCCACAGCACTAGGCATTTTATTTTATGTTGCATTTTACTATTTCACTATTGCCTACTTGTTCATTGACATCATAGTTTGCTCTTTGCCATCCATTTTTACTATGCCAATATCCTAAACTGTGCCACTTATCCCTAAATTTTCCTAAATTTGCTGTGTGTTTAACAACTGTACTGAACCTGTGTGCCTCAGCAAGGAAGACTTTCTTTTCTTGGTTATTTACCCATCGCATAGCTGTTCCTTGTCTGTGCAGAATTTTAGTTTTTAGCCATGTTAGCTATACTACAGTTCTAAACTGCATCAGTTGCCCCTACATTTATCATTGTGAGTACAATGGCTGTACTGAACCTGATCACCACAGCACTGAATGTATTTTTTTTCAGTTTGATAATTTCAGTATTACTTCATTGCTCATTGGCTGTGCATACTGATTTGCATTTATACACTCTGCTACTATCCTACAAGCCAGTGGTAGTCAGACTGATATTCAAATCCTCTGCTGTTGTCCTCAGTCATATAATAGCTGATGTCCTTCTATATATCATCATTGGTGTATTCTACATAGAAGGGATCTCCCTCCCAGGGCAGTTCTATCCTCTGCCAGGATGCAAAAGCCTAAAAGATGCACCGTGCATCACACTTATGTTCCCCACGCAAAAATTAGAACATAAAAGGGACATATGGATGCATCTACCCAGAACTTCTTTACCACAAGTTTGAATGCCATTTTTGCCAGTTGGTCTGAATGCCTTGTTGCTGTACTGAATATTTAGCAACACCAGATAAGTGCCCCATTGTTTTTATTTATTTATTTATTTTTTGTTCTTTTTTTCTCGGTCTTGTATTTTATTTTCTATCTAGAGTTCATGTCATCCAAGGAGAGAAAATGGCAGATTCCCCATAAGGATAATCACAAACAGTCTTTTTTGTTCGGGTGCTTCCCACAACCATACCTCTTGCAGTATCTGTAAGTCATTTGTGCTTAAAACAGGCAGAAGCCATTTGTCTTCCTAGGCCATTTATCTTGAAAACGCATGCCCAAGGGTACCATGGCAGAATCCTTTAACCCTGAGATACTCCTGCTAGGTAAAAAGTAGGCTAAGAAGTCTCAGCTGGATTCTTTAGGTATCCAGCCTCCACTGGACATTCTTTTAGAAAGAGGTAATAGCTGTATTTGGCATTCAGCATCTATTTTGGATTCCTCTGCCGCAACCCCTTTGGATGCCAGCATGGTTCCGTCTTTTCACACATCCTGAGGCTTTGCAAGTATCTGCTCTGGATGTCAAGGGGGAACCATGATTGATTATCTTGGGGAGTCCTAGACGGATTCCATAGATAATGGTCAGACAGGAAGTTCCAGGTTCTATTATTGAATATCGCCAAGGGTCAGAACCTTTGTTAGGGCTGACATCCTTTCAAAGAAAAGACAAAAACTGAAGCATGTTTCAGTCCATCCTAGGGAATGGCACGAGTTTACTCAGGGCTTGTTTTCTGCCTTAATGGCCCCAAAGCCTTCTCAAGGGGTTTTGGTACCTGGTCCTTCTTGGACCTCTATCCTTTCTAAATGGCTCAGGGAACCAAGTTCCACAGATGAGATTCAGTGTCTGATGAGAGGTCTTTGTACTTTTTTCATAAATGCCTTTGTCTTTGGATTATGTTCTAACAAAAAAGTTCTCTGTTAACACTGAGTTTCCTTTCAAGGAATTATTCTTTGAGGGCACAGTTGCTAGGATGATGGAATTCTTTTGGTGGGATTCTTCTCAAGTGTCTGATATTCATAAAAGATATTATGAGTTGCTTCAGGTGGATACTCCTAAACCACTGGCAGTTCCTCCTGTGTTGGCTGCCTTGTTAGATACTTTCATTACTGTCTCCCTGTCTCCTGATTCTCAACCTCCTACTCCTAAGAAACCTGATTGGTTCTATAATGTTTCTGACAATTGTCAATTTTTTATTTCAATGTCCTTCTGCTGATCCTGAGGTGGTGTCAGTCCATTCTGACAAATCTTCTAAACTTCTGCCTTCTTCCAAACTTTTGCCTTCTGATAAGGATAACAGAGCAATGGAGAAGATTTGCAAGAATGTTTACACTGCTTCAACTTTGGCCTTCAGGGTTATTAATTACCATTCTCACATGACAAGATATGCCCTGACCTTGGTTGCTCAAGCTTGTCAGGTTATCTGTGCCCTACCTGATTCTGATGGCAAATCCTCTGCCTTATCTTTTTTATGTTCTGCTTCTTAAGTTGCTCACCACTCTATTAAGTGTGGCTATGACACTGCTGATGCATCTTCTAGGTCTGCAGCTTTTGGGTTTGCCATGAGGCATTATTCTTGGCTTCATCTCTAGTCCTTTTCTGAGGACATTAAGGCCGAGTTGTTGGATGGTCCTTTGGATAATACTCACCTTTTTGGAACTGCTGCTACTGACTTGTTTAAGTCTCTTCAACAGAAAGCCTTGCAGGACCTTAAACATATTTCTGACTCTCCTATCCCTAAGTTGTAGAAGAATTATCCTTCTAGGTCTGCTTTTATTTGCAGGCAACCCCACCAGGCCTCTAAGGGCAGGAAGGGTGGGATGCATGCCTCCTCTGCTAAGGCTTTTCAGATTTATGTGGCCCAGAAGCCTCCTTTATCTGATAAGCCTGCTTCTCTTTGACAATTCACCCCCTACCCTTCTTTTAGACCAGGTTCCTTTGTCCCTTTGTCTCTCTCTCTCTCTCTCTTTATCTTCTAAATTGGCATTGTATCACTTTAGACTCTTGGGTTCTTTGTGTCATCAGCCGGGGTTGCTTCATGGTATGGAAATCTCTCCCTCCTTTTTCAGGATTTCCTCAACCTCCTCAAGAGCAACTTCCTCATTTCCCAGAGGTTCTAGGGTCTCTGGTGAACCCAGGAACCATTCAACCTGCCCCCCCTTTCCAAGTGGGAAGGGGTTTATATTCCAGGATGTGCTTGGTTCCTCAAAAGTAAGGTACTTGGAGACCTATTTTGGATTTCTCCCAGCTCAACACCTTTCTTGAGGTCCCTTCTTTTCTGATTCTTACTCTTCAATCTCTGTTTCCAATTTTATTACCCCAGGTTCTCTGGTGCCCTTGGATCTATAAGATGCTTACCTTCATATCCCTATTCACCCTTTTCTCTAGAAGTTTTTATGTTTCTATCTGTCTTCTTCTCATTTTCAGTTCTCTGCTTTGCCCTTTGGTCTCTCTACTGACACTAGGGTATTCACAAAGTGCTTAGCTCCTGTGACAGCCTTCTGCAGGCTACAAGGCATTCAGATGTTTCCTTATCTAGATGACCTGTTGCTTCAGGTGCCTTCTCCCAGTTGCTTGTTACAGGATCTGTAGTTCACCATCTCTGTTCTTCAGTCTAGGGTTTACTACCAACTTCCAAAGGTCCATCTTGACTTCCTCTCAGGATCATGTGTAGCAGGGATGCGGGATTTAGATGGTGCCAATGTTGGCCTCTCTTCAACTTCCAAAGGTATTGTCGTTGACAGCCTTCTTTCAGTCTCTTCTTCCTCTGACTACCATGCTAGCCAAAGAGTTTCTTCAGGCCCTGGGATTCATGGCTTTTTCTATTCCAGTGCCTCATCTTACCTGACTACATATGCAGAAGCTTCAGTGATAACTCAAGTCAGTTTGACTACTGCATTGTCACCCTCTGGATTTCAGTATACATCTCCTTCTTTGTTTCAAGAAGGAATTTGAGTGGTGGATTCAACAGTTCACTTTATTTATTTATTTATCGGACCTTTGTTTACCGGGGTGATCTGACTGGGTCCACAGAACCTGTTTTTATCACAGCTGTGAAACTAGTGGTTTGGTTTACCTAGCTTTATGCCAAATGTGTCAGGCATTCTACTTAGGGAAAACTGAAAGAAAGCTTAAGAAGAGGATTTATGAACACACATATGACATACAGACTAGGAAAGACAATAATGCTTTGTATAAACACACCCTGGAATGTAAAGAAGCAATTTTCAGGTTTTATGTAATTGAAAAAATCAACAAGGACAAAAGAGGGGGTATGTGGGAGGAATCAATTGAATACAGAGAACTGTGTTGGCAAGTTACTCTTGATGCCAATAAAAGGCCAGGGTTAAATGAATATGTGTCACTTGCTCCACTTTTAAAATTAAGGGCAGCTAAGCTGTAGAAATTCAATTTTCTAATCCACTTGCCATTGAAACATAAGTATGTTACATTCTACTGTATTGTTTTATATATATATTCAACATGATGTATACAAATTAATTTTAAATTATTTATGTTTTTAATTTTTTATCTAATGTATAGTAATTCTACACACATTCCAACCTATATTTTATAACATCATATCTTGGATGCAATATTTATGCTGCTATTTTAATATTTATATAACTGAAAACTGAAACTAAAAAAATCAAAAAAACAACAAGTCAGCACCAAGTATCGTCAGGAAAGCAGTGTCTGTGCTTTGCTGATGATACTTGGTGCCGACTTGTTATTTTAATATTTATGTTACAATTTTAAACATTATGGTTTTAAATTAATTATTGGTTAATTGGCTTATGATGTCACCATTTCACATTATTCATTGAGTTGGTTTGATGTAGGCGCACATCTGATGAAGTATGTAAAATGAAAACCAAGTGCTGAATACGTTTGTGTCTTTATTTTTCTAGTTTGTGGCAATAAATTGTGTTTTTGTAACTGTGTTGAAATATCCAGTGGCATTATTGCTTCGCTAGTACGAGTTTCTTGGTTTTTACTGGAGCTGTTTTTCACTCAGTTTGCCTGCATTTGGATACATTGGGGTGTAGCCATGTTTCAGTAAGGGCTAGTATGTCAGGATTATTTCGATCATTCCAAGCATGCACTGGTGCTATTTTATCACACATGCTTCTAAGGTTAAGTGCAAGTATGTTTAAGTCTTTGGGTTTACCCTTGTGGTTAGCATTAGAGGGTGGGCCAGGGTTAGGATGTGTGTATCCACATTTGAGTAGATAGGTAATGAGGAATGCATACCATGGGAAGTGTTTTTATCCCTAGGTGAGAGTACTGGTGTCAAGTGTGGTTTCATAGGAGGTGAGGAGGCCAGTTTGTGGCTTGAATAGAATGGGAGGGTATAGGGGAAAGGCTGGGAGTGGATATGTGAGAAGCTGTGTGTTTATTGGGGAGAGGGTTAGAGGAGGTTGTTGATGTGTATTGATGTGTGGGGGTTATGCACAGATATAGCTGTAGTGAGGCTGAGAATTAAGAGTAAAGAGGCTGGGCAAGTTAGGAGGTGCATGTCAGCTGTGATAGTGGGTTTAACAATAGTAAAAGTGGAATTTGTGTGATTGAATTTAGTACAGTGTAAATAAAGATTGTTATCTAAACCCAGGCTGGTCCTTTAAGCCTCCAGTTCCTTCTCAAGAGCTGTTCATTGATATTTCAAACATGGGGTGGGGCTTCTCTTGATCACCTGAAATTTCGGAGTCTTTTGTCTTCCCATCAGAAGTCAGACCATATCAACATCAAAAAGATGAGAGCTCTGATTCTGGCCTTTCAGGCTTTTCACCCCATGTTCTCTTCAGCATCCTTGAAGGTGCACACAGACAACACTACAGTGATGTGGTATGTCAACAAGCAAGAGGGCATGAAATCTTATCTTTTCAGCAAGATGGCTCCTCAGGCTTGGGAAGTGTCTCTCAGTAAACAGTTAACTCTTCAGACAGTATACTTTCCTTCAGAGCACAGTCTAATGGCAGACTCTTTGAGCAGGTCCAAAACACAAGCTCATGAATGAATGCTTCATAGAGACGTGCTTCTGGATATTGTCCATCGGTGGGGTATTCCTCAGGTAGATCTTTTTGCTTCTCCTCTGAACAGGCATCTTCCTCTCTTCTGTTCCAGATTGCAGTGCCATCTGGTATGGAAGATGAACATTATTTTCTTTCCTTTCCTTGGAAGGGGATGTTTCTTTATGCTTTCCCTCCTCTTCCTCTACTTCCAAGAGTCCTGTAGATGATTCAGCTAGACTCCGCAGAAATTTTGCTAATCACTCCCTTTTGGCTGAGACAGTACTCAGTACTGGTTCCTTGTCTTACTGCATCTGGCCAGGGGCATTCATCACATGTAACCTCATTGGTTGGATCTCCTCACACAAGACAAGGAGTCTCTCATCCATCCCCACTTGTCCACTCTGCAACTGACACTCTGGGTGATAAGGCTTGGATCCCTTTCATGCATCGGTTTTCTGAGGATCTGCACAGAATTTAATAGGAGGCAAGAAAACCCGCAAACAGAAAATATATGTCCAAATGGAAAAGATTTTTGGTCTGGTGCCATGCTCGTAACCAGGACCTTTTTAGAAGGGGTCTTTCTTGTCCTGTCATATTTGTGCGAGTTGTTTCAGTTTGGCTTGGCTTATTCTTCTGTGAAGGCCTATCTGTCAACCATTTCTGCTTATCTGCCCTTGAATCCTCCTTTGACGTTTCATTTTGAGGTCAAACAATTTCCTAAATGTGCCCTGTTTAATAGGCCTCGCAGAAAACGTATTCTTCCTCCTTGGGACCTTAATTTTATTTTGGAAAAATTGACTCAGGTTCCTTTTGAGCATGCAGATTCTGCTTCTTTGCTAGATTTTACCTAGAAGACTTGTTTTACTGCTGGTTCTTACTTCTATTTGCAGATTTCTGAGCTTCATGGCCATCCCTCCTTTTTTTTTTTTTTTTACAGGGACAAGGTGTCCCTTCATACTAATCCTTCATTTCTGCCTAAGGTAGTAAATGAGTTGTCCTTGAATCAGTTGGTACAACTCCCTTCCTTTTTCCCTTCTCTTCAGTCAGCTATTGAGGGGGGTCCTGCATACCTTGCATTTGTATAAACAGCTCAGTTACTATTTGGATAAAAGTAGGACTATTTTTAAGTCTGATCAGCTTTTTGTTTGCTTTCATCCCATGTCTTTGGAGTTTACAGTTTCAAAGCAAACCACCTCCTCCTGGATATCTATGGCCATTTCATTTTGTTATTCTTTTCATGTCAAATCTCTTTCTACTTCTGTGAGACCTCATTTCATTAGGGCTGTTGTCTCTTCTGGTGCCTTCTTCAAGGGGTTGGGCACCATTTCCATCCTTGAAGTTGCTCCTTGGTCTTCCATCTATACCTCTTCTAAGCATTATAATTTGGATATGGTTTCTAGGTCCAGAGCAGGTTTAGTGGAAGCCATTTTATATGGATTTGATGAGGGTTCTCCTCAGATTTCCACCTTCCATTCTGTTTCTTGAGCTTTTTTACTCTCCCTTATATGTAGAATACTGCAACAGTGATATAGAAGGACATAGCTCAGTTGTGTAAAATCTTACAATAACAGTAGATATCCTCTTCACTGTTGCAGTATTTGCTCCCTCCACCCCCTTGTTTGTTTTGCATTTTTTTTCCTTCTGGATGCGCCTGACTCCTTTGTCCTATGGAAACTGTTCTCTTCTGGGGCAATTCAGTTCTGTGTAGTTGTGTCTGTTCATCCCTTTTATGCCCTGCATTCTGTGTGGGGAGCATACAAGTGACATAAGGAGCATACAAGATCTTTTAGGTTTTTACATACTGGCTGAGCATCAGATTGCCCTGGGTGAGATATCCCTTCTTTGTAGAATACTGCAACCATGAAGAGAATGACATCTAATGTTATGGTAAGATTTTGCACAGCTATACATTCCCCTGACATTATTCCACATTGTTGTACTGACACATTTTTCTCCTCCCGCAGGTTGCTTTAATAAGTGTACCACATCCAACTGATCTTTGTATCTCTGTCCTTTTCTGTCCACCTTTGTATTCTTGTTTTTAATTATGTTGCTTTGTTGTTTGAGTTTACCTCATTTATTTTCATTTCTTCTGCAGAATCAGCTGTGGAGCAGTCAGTGGTGAGACACCAGCAACTGCATTCTGCAGCATCCACAGTTTTGACTGCTGGTTTCCCAACAAACCATTGGACTGCCTCTTTACAAGATAATGATCCTGTGGAAGATGATTTCAATGGCTCACTGGTAGCACCTAGTGCTGCTTCATTAGTGGGTGGTGTAAGCTCATCATCATAGACTGGCAAGGATGGGCCCTACTATGTCACCTGCCATGAAGTTCAGTGGCTGGTGAGGTCTGAGGTTTATTGGCAGCTAGATGCCCATACTGGCATCCCAGAGCACCTCCTCTTGTGACTGACAGAGTCACATAGTTGCCTGCCCAGACCATCAGACTGACAGTCATGCATCCCCCTCCTGATGTCACAGATGTGACTGACATTTGGGTGTTCCCTTTTGGGATGGCTTGGCATGCTGTTGTCACTCCACATTATCCCTCATCATGATGTTCTCCTTCCTTGTGTAGTCCAATCCTCCTCATCACTACTTGTCGTTCCTCTATCATAGGTTCATAGGTTCATAGGTTCATAGATTAGTGCTAGGTTAACTGCCCTTGTGGGCCATTTTAAGCTTAGCCAATTATCTCATGTGAGAATCAAACCATGTACCTTGTGTCTATAAAGTAAACACTTTAACTATTATGTCAGCCTTCCACCCTATCTACATATCCCCATTGTGCTCACTTTTTGTCAGTACCTCCCCTGTCAGTCTTTGTATGAGTTATATGTTTCTGTCTGCCCCTACTGCCATCCCTGTACCCTCCATCCTACCAACAGCTTCCTCCTGCTCCTTTCTATTCTACCTTTCTTCCAAAGAAATGAAAAAATAAATGCAAAATAAAGGACTGCCTCTCTCATACCACTCTTTCCTTTCCTTTGTCCATCTGTGCTTTCCACTGGTTTCTCATCCCTGTTTCTGTCCATCCTTTCACCTTCTTTTGTTCATTTTTACAAAAGACAGCTTATTAGCACTTCACTGTACAACCCACACGTGTTCCCAGCTGTGCAGTAGATAAATGGCAATTTGATGGAAGTGGTTAGTCATGTGACCACTCATAATGCAACCCACTCACTTGTGCAGTGACTGCTGCTTTCAAGACTGCACGGCTTCAGTATAAAACATTGTCCCAGGTCTATATTGTCTTTCCACTTATGGATGCCTAATTCTGTCTGGGCTACAGAGTACCATCTTGACTGCTCTGTTTATTCATGCCTCATGCCACGTTCATGTCATAATTCTTCTGACTACCCCAAAAATGTGAAGAATGAAGCCCTTGATATTTAAGTATACACAAAAGAATATACAGTAACAGTTTTCTGAAATTCACCATTTCTGTATGTTTTTATTCTTTCTCCATTTAATCACTCTGTCATAAATATTTATATGCCCCCTTCAGTCAGCTTTGGACTGGCATTATGCTGTGTTGATGATGCAGTTTTTATCTTCTTTACTTGGTCTTTTTTCCACATAGATAAAACTCTTTTAAGTCCTAGGTATCACACTGAAATATTGGTAAATAGCTTCATGCTTTCAATGGCATATGTTATGCCTCCTTTTAAGTCACTGAAATCCTCCACCAATCAAAACTCCCTGTTTTAACAGCATAGCTAGGAGGTAGTCAGGCAAACTAGTACACCAACTCTACTTCCAACAAAGCCCATAAAAAATTAGTATTAGTGAAATAATATGGAGAAACAAATAGATTTAACAATATAAAATAAAAATAAAATTGAATCTGGTACAACAATGGCATTGCTGTTAGAGTGGACCTAAAATGATCAAACATTAGGCTGACTAAAAAAATAAGTTATCCCTTAAACTAGATATATTGTTTCAAAACTATTTAAATGTAAAGAAAATGGCTAAAAAATAACAGGTGAACAGAAGAAAATTATTCACAAGACTGTCCACACAGATTATGCAGTAAACTTTTGTAACTACAAAAATTATCTAACCTAAGAAAACAGTTAAAAATGCATAGATGAAACAACAAAATTGTTGAGAACATGGGCTATGTGATATTATAGCAAGGGCCAAACAAAACAAAGACAACCGTAAATTATCCCCTACAACCACAGAAGGTTATGGTTATTATTATTACTAAATGACATTTTTAGAAAATAAATAATTACTTTCTTTAAATGATTAATTGTATACTCTTTGCTGCCCCCCTCCAGCTGTCTGTCTGGTATTGTCTGGTATAGTTCTGTACGCGGCATTCATGATCAGTGCTTACATCAGAGGAATAGCAAAAAAGCAACGGAGACTTAAGATCAACAAGCAGCTCGTTATCCGCTATAGTTAGTTTAACATTAACACAGCTTGAAAAATAGCAAGCAAAGATCCGGCTATTTATTTTTTTAAGTAAAAGCCATCTAACCCATTTAATATATTTTATAGCGAGACAGGTTTAAATAAAGATACGGAGAGATCGTTTTTACCATTGTCGATACTGTCGAGTTTAGTATAACATACCGATTTTAAAAGAAAAGTTTAAAAAGCAGATAGAGTTTTTTTTTTTTTTTTATCCTGTATCGCATGTTAAACTCTTTAACATAGCGTAGATTATGTTAGCCGAATATTAACGTGAAATCGAACGAATCGGACCCTTTAGTAGTAGTATAGGATTTTTAACGCGGGCGCTGGTTGGGCTGGCCAATCAGCGTGCACGTTTTAGAGGAGGAATTGTATAATTGGAATATCTGCACTTTTTTGTCAAAAGAATAATTTTTATGATGAGTGGCAAGTCATAAAAGTGTTCCCTAATCCAACAGGACAGATGTTTCATGTATCACACAACCTAAGTAACCCTGTATTCCAATATTCAGTGTGTGCATAGTGGACTAGTGCTTAGTGTCAGTTCCTCTCAAGACTTGGCTGACCAGTTTAATTCTCAGACATGGCAGTTCTCAGTGCATTCTACACATTCATGTATGTGTGTGCTTGTTTTTCTCCTACTGAGTGTTAGTTTTCTACCACTCCAACAGACACATTGTAGGGGGAAACAGGTGATCCTTCAAACTGGATGTGGATACATATTCCATGGGCTATCACCCAGCCTCTGTCTTGTACCCAGTGAGTGCTAGGTTAAACTCCAGCTTCCTTGTAATGCTAGATTGGAATAAACTGGATAATTAATATAGTATATAGTATAGTATAATCCACCTATTGATATATGTGTGTGTGTGTGTGTGTGTGTGTGTGTGTGTGTGTGTGTGTGTGTGTGTGTGTGTGTATTGAATGTACAGCTAAGTTATTGACAACTACTTCTGTTCTCAACACTTGTCAAATGCACTTGCTGACAAGTGAATGACTGAACAAAATGTGCAACCTTGAATGTTGCTTTTACTGAGCAGATCTGTATATCATTGTGGTAAGTGGCAATGGGTGGTAATGCCAAAATTTTGGATATTCTGAATGTTTCAGCATTGAGGCTGAGAGTGTATGCATGAGTGTTCACTGATTATTTTGTTTTCTGGGCTGCCATTCTTCAGACGGAAAAAGTTACGTGTTTATATGATTTGACAAGGATTGGATTCCATCATTTTAGCTGACATTTCCTTTCATTAACTTACTGTGGCACTGCTATGAAACATGGACTTCTTAGTTTGTTACTGGAGGGAATGTTATTATTTCCTTTTTCACAGTGACACACTGATTTGTTTTAAACGTGAGGTATAAGAATGCCTTTTGTGGTACAAGTAAAACATATTTTAGTTGAAGCAGATTACCTACTTTTTCACTATGCTTCGCAAATTTTTATTTTTAGTGACATTATTCAGACTTCCCTGCAACATTTCTGCCTGAACCACTCATCATAGTGGTTTAATGTTTAAGATTCTGCCTTTCAGCCCCCAGGTGGGTCTAGTTTTAATCCTGAACTCTGCACAACTTCTGTGTGGAGTTTGAATGTTCTTTCCATGTTAATGTGAGCTTTTCCATGTGCTATGCTCTCTTCTTACTTCTAAAGATACTATGCTTAATTAGTTACTGTAAAATGTCCACATATATTTCACATAGTCGTATCCCTGTTGACCAAGTCATGGACAGAAATGAACCAGCTCATTTATCAGACTAACAAATGAATGAATTAAAAAAATGTATGGCAAACATTTCACACATTAGAGACCTGCCTGGGGTTTATCAACCTTTTAGTGTCCTTTCCAAGTTCCGCCATGTAGGCCAAAGCAAATTCCAATGTAAAAAAATATGCGGTAATCCAGGTGAATAAGGATTTTGGGATGTTAGCTATGTGCTTCCTGTGATAAAAAATAAAGAAATTATTAAGTAGTTAGTACTTTTTCATTGATAGGTTAAAACAAGTATTCATATGGAAAGAAAATATATTGGCTGAGGTGAAGTGCATTAAAGAGATACCCATATGGTTAAGTCTAGTTTCTCAAGCCATCAGGCATCAGATATGCAAATTCAAGGCTGAGGCATTACTTCCATCACTCTTTGTCTTCTGTGCTGGACAAGCAGCACTGTTTGGTGCTGGTCTGAACATGAAAAGTTCTCAACTTCAACACCTCACAATCAACTGTATGCCTCTCTGTCCCTTCAATGGTAAAGATGAACAAAAATGTCAGAGGTAAAACCAGACATACATTTATGTATCCTTCTAGCCATAATCACTTTCATTAAAAAGATTGATTAATCAAAGTCATTTTGATAAGATGCAAAAACTGAGCGACTAACCTGTTAAATAACTTTTCTGTTTACTAGCAGGACAAGTGCCTCCTTCTCCCTTGCAGCAGCTTTTATCTAGTTGTCCATTCAGCCTCTCAGTCCCAGGTGAGAAGGTTCCAATTAGTATGTCTTCAATGAAGTGTACAAATACCATGACACATTTCTCATTTATTCATCCTTTACCCAATTAAACCACTTAATCCAAGTCAAGGTCATGTGGACAGCTGAAGACAATTTTAGTACTCAATGGATGCAATGCAGAGGAAATAATTTGGAATGGGGAACTGCTCCTTTCACCCGGCACACAGATGTGCACACATGTGCATGCAAGCACACACGCAAACACATGAACTTGTGCCTGTATTCTCATATGGCACACAAATTTAACAACAATTTAAATGAATGCCAGTTCACCCACAGCACAGGTTTGGGATTTGAGATGAAAGTAAAGTATTTGGTAAAATGCACAAAGACACTGGAAGGATGTGCAAGTGTGCTCAGAAAGATCCCCACAACTAAAAGTTGAGGGAGATTATATATCTTGACTGGTCAGCTATCTGTTCTACTTATATGGCATATGAAGGCAGTTTCCCAGCAGTACACATGATGTTTTGTTTTGCAGAAGCAAATGGGTTAATTTAACTGTATTTCAATAATTATCATTCCAGCTGATATCCTGCTTGCCAAATAAATATTTTTGCAAACCTTACACAGATTCTTTTTATAGTAATTGGTGTAACCTAATGAAAGAACTTTTTATCTTTATCAGTTAAAACATAGAAACTGTGGAGTTTATTCTTAAATAGCGCACATATAATTTCAAGTAATCTAAATTAAATAATGCATTTTTGATAATAAACTAAGCCATCAAAACTGCATTCAACAAATGTGCCTGATTTTAAAAGGGACAAATTCCCCAAAGACAAGGACTGTGTCTTCTGTACTATTACAACTATTTAATTAGCTTCAGGACTACTGCTGCAGGGAGGTGAGGGATCCCCAGTTTCAGCAACTCCTTTTTCTGTCTATGTTCTTGACGATTTGATCAAAAGTCATGATCTGCTTAAATGACATGCATGAAACTTGCTTGAACCATGTGTATTACGACTTATCTTGGGAGTAGTGCATGACAGACAGTTCCCTTTGTGGAGTTTATCCTGTTCTCAAAGGATGTTTTTTTTTAACTAACAGTTTAATGGCATAAACATCCTATTGTTTGAGGTCTATGTGCTTACAATGTGGGCTACTTTGGAAAACTACTGGTCAGAATACAGGATCTGCACACACATCATCTGTTAAAACTTTTAACACTGACCCGTTTGGGACTTTCATATTAAGGTCTGTTAATAAATATGTTTGCATTTATCAGCAGCTCAGTTCCCTGGGCTACATGTGCATTGCTGGTTTTATACTATGTTATGAATTGTGTAATCATCCTATTAAACTCAGGTTTAATGTGACAAATGCATGTACCTGACATCTCGTTCTGTGATTCTCATAGTATACCTGCATATAGGGGGGAGACATGATACAAGCTGAAGTCATAATGCAAATATGTTAGTCCACCAAGGCATGTTGTATGTGGAACTACTCAGGACTTTAAGAGTTCCTCATCTTTTGCATTCTGTAGTTAGACATATTTCTGAAACATGAACACTCACATCTGCCCTGAGATTCAGAACAATTTGCTGCATTGCAATCATCATTATTGCCCATTACAACTGATTGTGTGCATTTCATAAATATACTAAGCTTGGGCGAGGTAAAACAAAATAGCTGCCTGTATTGTATTCTAATAGTGGTGCAATGCTGTGGTAATGAACAAAATTATTAAAATGAGGGACTTGGCAGTAGTGGCGCACCTAACATATTTGACAACTGGGACAGAGATTTTTTTTTAACACCCCCCCCCCAGAGATTTATTTTGAACACCACCTCTTCTATGACAATTTTTTTTAGTAATAATCATGAAATGAAACAAAATAATAGCCAGCAAGGAGCAAGCTTGGACCAGTGATCAAACTGACAAAAGACGCAGCCATCCTACAGAAAGGCTTGTCCCAAACAAATAACTAGTGCCAGAATAATGCACTAAAGCTAAATGTCAAAAATGGATTATTGTCTCCTTTGAAATTTGAGTACGACATTGACAACACACCCTTAAGAGCTGCCCAGTACATTGGGATTTGATAACTTATGTGGACAGTTGTGTCTATATTACATAATCGAACTTTTAAAAGTTCAATCGTCATATGCTCGACACCATATGGTTGAACTTTTAAAAAGTTTGAAAATGTAATAAAAAAAAAACAAAAAAAAAACAAAGAAAAAACCTACCTGAATGCCCCCCTCCCCGTGTGGGGAGTGGGACTCCCCACACCCCTCGCTCTTTAAATATACCAACTCCAAGATCACACTATAGTGCAGAAAAGGAAAATCTTCCCATTCCGCACTGTACGAAGATCTCCGTTGAAACATTTGTACTTTTAAAAGTTCAGTCATATAGTGTTAACCATATGATTTTCAAACTTTTAAAAGTTCAACAAGGTGATATAGACCTGGACAGTTGACCCCAAGTTCTATTAAGAACAGATGAAGATGAAGCAAACTTAGGGACATTCTGTAAAATCAAGAACAGCTTCAATGTGGTTTTACAGATACAGCACCCAGACAGAGAAACTAAAGACTGCAGCATATTTCATGCAAAGGCACACTAGTAATTTAAAGGCAGATAATAAGTTCAGCAAGCAAAATAAGATTAACTTGCAGACCCCCCCCAAAAAAAGCACAAGTATTCTAATTTAGTTCTCAAAAATGCACAATAGCCATCCCTTAAGACCAGTTTTTAAGCTCAACATTGAAAAGGATAAATTCCCATAGCACAGCTAACCACCCCACACACCCCCAAAAAATGTTGGTTTATTTCATACAAATGCACACTAGCCAGCCTTCAAAATAATACGAATGGGGCAAAGTTACTGCCCCCCCATAAAAAAGCATACCTATTCAGATTTATTCGCACAAATGAACCCTAAAGGTGGAATTTAAACCAACCAAGTAAAAAGGACAAGTTATATTCATCCACAGCACAGTTGGCCAACCCCCCATAAAAATATAAATATTTGCCAGCCTTAATGGCAGAAATTAAGTTGAACAAATGAAAGAGTAAGTTACTTTAACCCACAGCCCAGCTAGCTACCCCCACCCCACCAAAAGAAAAAATAGAGTACAGAAAAGTACAATGAAAAAAAAAATGCAAATATCCAATTTTAAAACATTTAAACAAATATGCACACACACACACACACACACACACACACACACACACACACACACACACACACACACACACACACACACACACACACACATACCACCAAAAGAAAAAATAGAGTACAGAAGAGTACAATGAAAAAAAAAATGCAAATATCCAATTTTAAAACATTTAAACAAATATGCACACACACACACACACACACACACACACACACACACACACACACACACACACACACACACACACACACACACACACACACACACACAGTAGCCTAGCCACCACACCTTCCCCCTTTCCAAAAATAAGAAAGAAAATCTGGTTATATTCACAGTGAAAAAAATGCTTACCTTCTGTCTGGTAGTCCACAATGCCATGGCTTGATTCACTTACATAGATTAATCCAGTTCACCACTTCAACTAAAAAAAAAAAAAGAATTTCTCCAATGCAAAACTCTCTATTGCATTGTATTACTGTACAACAAGAACTCTGCTGTGAATTTTAAAAATAACTTTGTTCTCTCTGGTCCTGTCTGTAGTTCCTTCTGTGTTTCCACAAATCCTGTACCATGTTTTTACCCATGGACGCATGGACACACACAAGAGAAGAAATTAAGTACAGCTGGATTATGGTCAAATGGGGCTATAGGTAGGGTAATGGATTGCAAATTAGGAGCTGTCATTGAATCACTTACTGATACAAATGTTCTCCAGGAAGGACTGACACAGACATACAACTGATGCCAGAGCCATGGACTAAAACTAAATCCCAAGAAATGCATAATAGTATCCTTTTGGAAGTCATTCATCCCTGATAACTATCATATTGACAACAAACCCCGAAGACTTGACCCAGTAGTCTGGGACTTGGGAACACACATAGACAGTAATCTAGTCTTTGACCATCATGCGTCTCCAGTATCGAGGAAATCATTCTATATTGTGTAACTTATAAACAAAGGTATGGCATCTAGGTCCAAAGAAGTAATTGTTCCACTGTATTACACATTCACCAGATCTATCATTGAGTACAATGCCTTATTTGGTGTGCACCTAACTAAGCATATCCAACAGCTGGAATGTCCACAGAGGTACATGGAGTAAGTAACATGTCATTTATGCACTCCATCGCAAGTCCCTGTCCCTCTATTCTGTCTATTACAGATTGTTGGGGAGGAATCTATGCCTGGTATACAAGGCATTTTCAGACCCTACTCTGATGGATGAAAAAAACAGCACCAGAATTATCCATTCTAAAGATGTAATCCTTGTTTGTGATATAAATAAGACCTGCTGGAGAGACAGCTATGTATCCCAGAGACTATCCCTTCTCTGGATCAGGCTCCACATTTGTGTGATGCAGACTTCTTCCCTAACCCAATTCATGTATAGCTTGGATAATTGGACTGGGAACAGAAAATCCATCCCTAGCTTGGCACGTATGTCTCTAATGGACACTGGCAGCCTGTAAATGGTTTATCACCCAGGCCCCTGCTTGTAAATGTTTCCCCTCCCAAGCCCCTGATTACACTTTTTCAAGGGTACTAGAACTTGTCAGAGATTAGGAATGCATGGCTAGGCTTAAAAAGGCCCTGTGGTCATTAGCCTAGTACACACCTAAGAACACACACACACACACACACACACACACACACACACACACACACACACACACACACACACACACACACACACACACACACACACACACACACACACTGCAGTCATTCCATTGTCCCATTACTTACTTATTTCTCCAAATTTACCATAAATACTTTTCAAACCTCACAGTGTGCAGACTATTTTCTTCTTTACTTCTGCAATGAATACAGATATTTGGATTTAATTTAAAACTTTTATTTCAAATTTTATAGCACAAACACTAATTGACATTTGCTAAACAAAAGAATACAGTGTCACTTTAACAGCAATCGTCTCTGCTCTTGAAAATGACATTCATTGAATCAAGATTGAAGCCCACATTCAAAGAAAATGCATATGGCCAGTGGCAGATAAAGTTTACCTTTGGGCTGCTTACAAAACATAGGTCCCTTGCACACATTTGCAGAACCATGCATACATGCATGTGTTATTTGATTCACCTTCCTGATTGTAATAAATTATATTCCCTGTATAATTAATACAGCACCACTTGTAAAAGGGTATTTTAAATTTATAGTTTTGGATATTTTTCCAGTAAGCAATGAAACAAAACTTGTGACCCAATAATGACAAAACTTCCCATTTCAGAACATTTCAACCATAAAATGCTACTCAGACTTGTCTCATTGCAATCCACTAATACTAGTCAATATACACAATCTCTTCAGAAGTAAAAGTCATCTGAATTATTCTACATTAAAAAGATCTGTAACTAATGAAGAGGTTGCTGCTAGCAAACAACTTTATATTTCAGTGTTTCATCTACAAATTCAGTGCCTGCTCTCCTTAAACAATAAACTGCCTATGTTACATAAAAAATGATAAGCTAGTAATATTGGAAAATGGAATGGATGGAAACCGACCTGTTCATATTTACTAGGCATCTCATCCAAAGGAGGACAAACTCAGGACTGAAACATCCACTGCCCCCTCCCCTTAAAGTACAATACAGTATCACCAATCCATCTAGATGCTGTGGGAATAGAACCCACAGCCTAGCCTTCTGCATCAAAAGCAAGTATGCTACTTGTTTTGTTATGACAATTTTCTAAACAAAATAGATGCACATTGAAAACAGACTTGGTATGAGCGGCAGTAAACCTGTATTCTCTTGAACAGCACAATTCCTTGCAAATGCACTGAAACTTGGTGTAGAGGATACAGGCTCTTTTTCCTGTAACTAAGGTAGAGGGTTTGAGCCTGAGGATATTAACTCATTTGTATAGCTCTCAACTGTTCAGATTTTCACAGAATGCCCAGATATTTGCCTCACATTTTTGGTTTGTTTTTCATACAATTTCTGTTTTATTCTGATAAATCACTGAGGAGTGAAGTTTCAAAATAATGGCACATCTAAAAGAAACCTCCTGCACGAAGGCAAATGCATGGCTCAAACCAAATTACCAGCAAACCAAAGAATAGACCCAGCATACTGTGACCTGAAAAACTTTTATTAATAAATAAACAACAAATGAACAGACGGGTTTCGGCTGGACAATATCACAGCCTTCCTCAGTGTGAAACAAGTAAATCAATCGTTGTTTAAATATACCCATCTCAGAGCTCATTGGTTCTTCCTAAAATTGTTCATTGAGACCAGGTGGGAATAATCCCCCTAGTTTAACAATCCACTGCTTTTCTTTAGCATTTAGAATGGAATGCCAACCTGTCTTATTGGATCGATTCCCTTTTATAATATCAATGACCATAAAAGAAAATTTGGCAGTTTTTTGTACCAATTGGTGTTTGTAAAGTGCATTATTAACCTTTTTGTTCTTGATATTGCTAATGTGTTCTGATATTCTTAGTCTTAGAGGACGGGAAGTTTGTCCAATGTAGAATGAGCCACAATTACATGTGGCCAAATATACAAGCCAGTCACTACTGCAATTGGCAAAAAAAGTTTAGATCATAAACCAGAGCACAATTTCTGCTAGTAAATTGTTTTGATTTACATACATGATCACTATTAGTGTAATGGCGACAAGGAAAACAACCCGTCAGTGGTTCACCAGTCAGTGTGGTCTGTAAAAACTTTGAATGATTATTCACATTACTACGTTTGTAATGACTGAAGCAGGAACTTAGACTTTTACCTTTGCAAAAAGAAAATAAACATCTGTCTGGTATAATACTAGCCACCTCATAATCACGTTGTTGGATATTCCAGTGTCTATGCACACTTTGGATCAGAGTATCCGAGTTTCTGGCATAGGTAGTTACAGACCTGATGGGTTGTGGTGCAGTAACTGTGTGATCCTTATAACTCAGTAATTCCTGTCTATCAAGTGCATTGACATAATTGATGGCCTTCACCACATGTCCCATACTATAACCACGGGATCTAAACCTGCTGGTCAAGTCCTTCCTCTGTTGCTGGAAAGAAGAATTGTGAGAGCAAATACGCTTCATTCTAATAAATTGTGATTTGGGCACATTGAAAACAGACTTGGTATGAGCGGCAGTAAACCTGTATTCTCTTGAACCTCACAATTCCTTGCAAATGCACTGAAACTTGGTGTAGAGGATACAGGCTCTTTTTCCTGTAACTAAGGTAGAGGGTTTGAGCCTGAGGATATTAACTCATTTGTATAGCTCTCAACTGTTCAGATTTTCACAGAATGTCCAGATTTTTGCCTCACATTTTTGGTTTGTTCTTCATACAATTTCTGTTTTATTCTGATAAATCACTGAGGAGTGAAGTTTCAAAATAATGGCATACATCTGAGTTTCAGACTTAATATTGCAAAGAAAATACATGGTAACACAAGTTCTGTTATAGCAATTAAGTTTATAAGAGCAATATTTAAAATCTATCCCTATTTTTGGGCTTTATTTCCCACATTGTTTTAGGCTTTGCTAGATTTGAGAGGTATGGTAAAGAAGACTCTACCTATGAATATTTCTGAAAAACTCTTTCCACGTGCTGTGGCAGTGGCCATAGTTGCACTTAGATGCTCACTCACTCTTATGAACTTACATGAGGACCTGCCGAGTGCAGTGAGCATACACGGGTGAGCCGATGACTTCAAGATGTACATTATGTAATATTGTTTTCCATCAGGAGCCAATCGAGGCACTACAGAGCAGTTTTGCTCTCCAAGCTATGGCCTCTGGAGGTAGTGCATAAATTTTATATGATTTCTCACACCATTATGTACTCTGACATGCCAATACTTTCAGTGCTAGAGTTCAGACACCCTACCACATATAACACTACTAAGATGCCCTATGGTGTGTGTACATGTTGTGAAGCCTGTGCCCTTGCCCAGCAATCAAGGAGCCTCAGTCCTCACCACTAACACCAGAGAAGGTGTCTCATATATGAGAAAAGGATAACAAATATGCATAGTAAAGTGCAATTTCCCTTAAGAGCACACAGAGATCACAGTCAGTCCGGGGCTGGTCGCTGCCTTGCTCCCCAGGTCCCCAATAAGACTCCCCACTGGCACAGCTATAGGCTCCAGATCACAGCCTAGGTGGGCAAGCTAAAATCTCCAGCACCCTCTCTGTCCAGCCAGTGCTTTGTGTCCCTGCCCAAGTAGCTGACGCACATACTTTGAGATATGAGTTTACACAACCACACAGACACTTCTGGGGAAGGCTGGCACAGGTTCTCCAGCTGTGCCCCTTTTTCCCAGACTATACAATAGAAATCACTGCCATCACCCAGCTAATAATTACCAGCTACTCAAAGGCCCTTAAAAGGGTGTCCAATTATTACTGTGCAATATTATTATCCAATTGGTTGTCTAGCGCACTGTTAAAGCTATAGGAGAGGCTTTGCACAATTTTATCAAAGGCATACAAGTACTCTAAAGAGCTTAAGCTATTTCTACACAAACCAGCCACAGTTAAATTTTTTTAAAATATTTAATAATAATTAATTAAAACCACAAGACAATACTTTCTACTAAACAGTGCTAGTCAGAAGTTCAGAGATCACACAGAAACACTTAAATCAGTAGCACAGTTCTGACATAACAGAAAAACACTTAGTCTAATATTTTCTAATGTCTAGCTACTTCTAGGAGAAAACACAGTTCTAACATACTACTTACATAAAGAGAGCATAATGCAGTGCTGAGTTGAATGTTTCAAGACAAAAATGCTTACTAATCTCTGGTTCTCACTGTTTAAATTGCTATTGCAGTTCTGATAAACATTACATCATCTTTTTACACTTTCCTGGTGTTCCCAGGCTGACAGAAACTGTATTTGCATTCTTTTACACTTAGAGCAATAAAGGACATTCCACATGTAAATTCTGGTCATTAATTTTAGCCTTAAAACAATAGACAGGATGCTTACTCCAGACTCATCGACTTCAAATTCTAACTTCAAAGGAACACACATAAAGTAATTTTAATTTCAAAGGGCCAACAAGAAATGCTTGACTTAGCTTTCTTTACAGCAGAGGGCAATGTTGTCACATTGCTTTAAGCTCAACATTTACAGTATTTACAAATGATAGAATTATGTACCAAATTCTATTTGACTAAGCTGGCAGCCTTCACCCATCTCTACCAGTCTTCACATCCCCCTCACCCCCCAGAGAACTCAAGCTAGTTTTTCAAGTGACACTTGAGAAATGCCACTTGAGAGGGTTAGGTCTGTCTGAGTATACCTACCCCATTCCCTGTCTTGAGAGCCCATCTGCATTGACATTGCTATTCCCCACTGTGGTGCTGCACTGACATATATGCTTGCAACTCCAGGCTCCATCTTAGCAACTTAGCATTTTGCTGACTGGCTCTGTTTAACCATGTTAGAGGGTTATGATCTGTCATAACAGTGAATTTCCTTCCATACAGATCAGGTTGAAGTTTCTGCAATGCCCACACTATGGCTAGACATTCATTTTCTACAGTTGCATAGCATTCCTGGGTACCTGTTATTTAATCAACCATCCTAAATGTCGAGTATTGGAAGATCAAATGGGGAAGTTCGAAAAATAGAAGTGTTGAAGCTGCGGAAATTTGAATTCTTTCCCAGGGAAAGAATTCGCTTGGCTGTTTCCACGGCTTCGATATTTTCTGTACTGTGGTGCAAATGTTACGGATCAGGTTAAGGTAAGTGAGTGAGTGTGACGGATGTTGGGGTTAGGGTGTGGGTAAGGTAAGTGTGCAAAAGTGATGGACATTAGGGTTAGGGCACAGGTAAGGTAAGTGTGTGATAGTGACGGACTTTAGGGTTAGGGAGCGGGTAAGGTAAATGTGCAATAGTGATGGACTTTAGGGTTAGGGAGCAGGAAAGGTAAGTGTGCGATAGTGACGGACTTTAGGGTTAGGGCGCGGGTAAGGTAAGTGTGCGATAGTAATGGACCTTAGGGTTAGGGCTTGGGTTAAGGTCAGTACATAGATAGTTGTGTATGTAAGGTGTAGTGTAGGTTTATTAGATTTTTGGTGTGCTTGTGTTGTGTGTGTGTTTTATGGAAAAGCAAATTTTTCCCTGGGAAAAAAATTGCTGTTCTGAGGTTTCGTTGTTGTCATCTTTTGAACTTCCAAATTCAAACATATGGTGTTCGAAATTTTGGAAGTTCGATTATATAACATAGACCCACATTCCTCCCTGGGTTGGAGCCTATGACTGAGATAAACCACTGGGTGTTCTTCCCCCTCTGAATAAATTTGACTAAGTACAGCCCCCACCCCATGGTTTGAAGCATCCACCTGCACAACAAATTATTTGCTGTAATCTGGACTGGCTAACACAGGAGTCCTGCCAAAGCTTCTTTAAGCTTCTGGAATGCCTGCTCATATACTGGGGTCCACACTGCCTTATCTGGCCTGTTTTTCCTTGTCAGGTCTGTAAGGGGAGCAGCTACGGTACTATAACTGGGGATGAACTTTCTGTAGTACCCTGCTGTCCCTAAAATGCCCTCACTTGCTTTTTAGTAACAGGTGCAGGCCATGCCTGAATGGCTTCCACTTTGGCAGGTTCTGGCCTTAGCTTACCACTCCCTACTCTATGTCCTAGGTAGGAGACCTCCACCATACCCACCTGACATTTGCTCGGCTTACTGGTCAACCCTACCCTCTGTGGTCTACCCAACACCTCCTAGACATGCTGAAGGTGCTCTGGTGCTAGGAATGGCTGTAGATGGCAATATCATCCAAGTAAGCAAGGGCAAACCTTCCAGCTCCTGCTAGTATAATATCTACCAGCCTCTGGAAAGTCACTGGGGCATTCTTTATCCCAAAGGGCATCTTTGTGAACTCATACAAGCCAAAAGGAGTCACAAAGCTGACTTCTTTCTAGCACTGGGAGTCAAGGGCACCTGCCAGTAACTCTTGGTAAGATTAATGGTTGTAAGATACTTAGCCCCTCCCAGCTGCTCTAGGTCCTCCTCTGTCCTAGGCATGGGGTAAGCATCCAACTCTGTGTGACTATTTAATTTCCTGTATTCCACACAGAACCTGGTGCTGCCATCCTTCTTTGGCACCAGCACTACTGGGGAGGCCCGGGGACTGTTGGACTCTTGAATCACCCCTAATTCCAACATCTCTTTTATCTCCTCCCTCAGGGTCTGTCTGACTCTCTCAGGCACCCTATAAGGGGCCTGCCTAATAGGCCTTTGGGGTCCTATATCCACCTGGTACTGCAGGTTTTCCAGTGTACATGTCCCAAATTCCTGCAACACTGCTTGGATTTCTTGAATCTGGGTAGGGGATAGTTGCTGGGACATTGCTACCCCTTCTACCGAGGTGTCAGCCCAAGCCTCACTGAGGAGATCAGTCCCCAGATCTCCCTCAGACTCTTCCTGCAATCCACTGCAAATGCTCAGCACAAGGCCTCCCTATCATGGGAAGGTTTCACCATGTTAAAGTGGTACAATTTGTGCCCCTGCTGTCTGCCTAGCAGTCCCACCATGTAGTTAACATCACTTACCTTTCTTACCACCTTGTAGGGACCCTCCCAAGCTGCTTGCAGCTTGTTGTGTCTGACAGGAATGAGAACCATTACCTGCTGCCCCACTGTATACTCTCTAGCTCAAGCATTCCTGTCATACCACACCTTTTTCTGTTGTTGGGCTTCTGCCAGGTTCTCCTGGGCCAAGCCCATGAGTTCCCTGAGCCTTGTCCTGAGGTTTAGGACGTATGCCACAACAGACTCACACTCACCTTCCCACTCATCTTGAATTAAATCTAGAGGTCCCCTCACCCTATGCCCATACAGCAACACAAAGGGTGAAAAACCTGTGGATTCATGGGGAACCTCTCTGTAAGCAATCAACAGATGGGGCAAATATTTGTCCCACTCCCTCTTAAACTGATCTGCAAATGCCCATAGCATGGACTTGATTGTAGAGTTTAACCTCTCAACAAGGCCATTAGTCTGGGGATGGTAGGGGGGGGGGTGGTCATCATGTGCTTCACCCCACAGGTCTTCCACAGACAAGCTAGCAGGTCTGACATGAAATTGACACCTCTGTCAGTCAGTATTTCTTTTGGGAAACCTACCCTGCAAAAAATCTGTAACAAAGTATTTATTTATTTATTTCCAGTTTGATAACCGGGGAGGTCCACTGGGCTCATAGGGCCCGTTTTCAGTGGAGGCCCGGGGAGAAAAGCTCCACATTAAAAACAATTGCACAAGTTAAACAATTAAGACAAGTAATTGCACAAATTGCAATTAAAACAAGCAAGCAAGGAATTATACATTTGTACAAATTGCATAGATTAATGCAGAAAAAAAACACATACAAATGAAATACATAAAATAATAGTTAAAATGAGAAGTAGTGTAATGAGGAGGAGAAAAAAAGAATAAAAAAGAGAGGTAAAGGAAAAGAAAAAGAACTAGAGAAAGATTCAAATTACGTTCAAGGTCAAAGAGCCATTTGCATGTAGAGCCATTTACAGAGAGTAGGGATGGGAACATATATACAGCATATACATAGAGTGTATACAGGGGAGAAAATTCATTATATGATGGAAGCTGAGGGTGGGGAGCTGTGGAACAGAAGGATGTAGAGGTGCTTGAAGGACATCATGTTTAGTTGACATTAGTGAAATTTAGGTAGGAAGAATACAATTACATTTCCAGTTTTGGGAGAGGTGGGAATGGAGTAGGGATTTGAAGTGTTCAGAGTTTGTAGTATTTCTTAGCAGGGGAGGGAGAAAATTCCATTTTTTGCTATAGAATAAGATAGGAGAGACTGGCCAGGGGGTCGTTTAGGTTTGTGTACTGAAAGTAGATTTTGATGGGCTGATCTTAGGGGTCTGAGCGGTGTGTAGGAAGGCAAGATATTAGTTAGAGCAGGGCATGCAGTGGGTTTAAAGATTAGTTTGTGGGCTGTAGTAAGTTGAAGATAGTCAAGATGATTAGGAAGTTCTAGCCACTGCGGAGAGGGGTGCAATGGTGGGTGGAGTGAGTGGATTTAGTAGCAAATTTGGCGATTTTGTTGTAGCAGATTTCAAGGAGATGGAGGCTGAGAGGTTGGTTAGAAGTGGAGCACCATACAACAGAGATGGGAGTAAATAGGTGGTGGCGAGGGTTTGTCTTGTAGCTGTGGAGAGAAAGTGAGCATTTCTATATAGCATACCAAGCTTCTGATGTTGTTTTAATATTTAGTTGGACACGTGTATTGAATTTTAGGTGTTCATCAATGGTAACCCCAAGACGTTTGGCAAAAGAAACAACTTCTATAGGGGAGTGGGTATGGCTGGTGATCTTGAAAGACTGCTTGTCAAGAGAGGGCTTTTGTGTGGGAGAAAAGAATGATTTTGGATTTATTGGCATTAAGGGAGAGATGGTTTTGAATCACCCAGTTCTCTGTAGTTGAGAAGGCCAGTTAGGTTTTGGTCTGGAGCTCATGAAAGCTAAGCGCAGAGTAGACTAAAGTGGAGTTGTCTGCATATTGCACTATTTGAGTGTTTGGAATTGCAGAGTGAAAATCATTGATGAATACATTAAAGAGCATTGGTCCGAGAATAGAACCCTGGGGCACCCCGGTAGGGGTAGGTAGGAAGGTTGAGGTACCAGTTTGCCATTTGACAGCTTGGGATCTGTCAGAGAGATAACTTTTGAACCATGCAAGTGAATCTAGGGAGAGATTGTGGTTAGCAAGGTGATTGAGAAGGTGTGTATGGGATATAGTGTTGAATGCCTTGGATAGGTCAAGAAGGACCATGGAGACAATTTCTCCAGAGTCACAGGCATGGTTAACAATGTCTAAGAAGGAGAGGAGAGCAATTATAGTACTGTGGCCAGGATGGAAGCCGTGTTGAGTAGGGGTGAGGAGTTGGTTATTGAGGAGGTGGGGCATAAGTTGCAGGTGGATACATTTTTCAAGAACTTTTGAAATTGGGGAAAGAATGGATATTGGGTGAAAGTTAGCTATGCTATTATTTTTGCCTCTTTAATGAAGGGGCAAGATGTAGGTGGCTCACCATAATTTAGGAACATAAGATTCCTGGATGGATCTATTGATGAGAATGCTGATGGGGATGGCGATACCATCTGCAGCAAGCTTGAGAAACAGTGAGGGAATATTGTCAGAGGCATTGGAGCATGGCTTAAGTTTGGAAAGAAGCTTTTTGATATAGGAGGTTGAGACAGGTTTTAGATAAAAAGTGGGAAGAGGATTAGGAACGCAGGATTGGAGAGAGGAGGGGGAAGGGGAATTAGGGGTATGGGAGGGGAAGCAGTTGGGAAAGGTCTTACTACATTCAGCTATAGAGTTAGTAAAGAAGGAGTTAAAAAGGGTTGCTATTTCTGTGTCAGTTTTACTGTTGTCAGGACAGGGACTGGATTTAGTACCAGGGTGCAAAAGAGCGTTGATGGAGTTCCAGAATTGTTTTGGATTTTTGGAGTGGGTAGACTGTAGTTTGGTGTAGTAAGATTTTTTTATCATCTGTGATAAGCTTTTTGGTTAGATTACGGAGTTGTTTATATTGAAGAAGGGTGGCTGGGAGTTTATGTTTGTAGTAGAGTTTCCATGTTTTGTCTCTTTGTAGCATAAGCGATTTAGTGTCCTTTGATAGCCAAGGGGCAGAGTTGTATTTTATTTGTTTTGTTCAAGGTGGAGCTTGGGAGTTTAGGATTCCTAGGAAGGTAGTATTGAAGATGTCTGTGGCTTCATCTAGTGGAAGTGTTTTTAGGATATCCCAATTTGTTAGTTTAAGGGTTTCGGAAAATATAGAAAGGTTAAAGTTAGTGAGGTTGCGAATGTGGGCATATTGGTGTTGGTGAGGGGTGTATTGGGCAGCTCGGTGAATGAAGGCTGGGATATGGTCACTCATTGTGTGTGGTAGTATACCAAAGTCAGAGATCTTATTAGAGTGGGAGACTAAGATCCAGTCCAGGATGGACCCTGGGGGGTTATTTCTGTTAGGTCTGGTAATGTCATTTATTAGTTGGGTAAAATTACATAGATTGATAGATAGAGTGGGATTACTGTTATTAATTTTATTCCAGTCGATGTTGACATCACCTAGAATATAAGTCTCTAGTTTAATGTTAGTTGAGGCCCATAAGAGAATGTTTTCTAGGGTGGAAGTATTGTCACCAGGGGGATATAGATGGCCATAATACAGATACGTTTATAGTTATTAATTTTGAGGATTCCTATGACTAGTTCAGCACTGTTGAACTGAGGAATGGGATTTTGGTAAGGGCAGAGGTTCAGTAGGCTGTTATAGAGTAAGGCTACTCCACCTCCTTTTTTGTTTTGTCTGTCAAATCTAGGAGCTTGAAAGCCAGGGGGTACAATTTTAGAATTAGTAATGTGGGGTTTTAGCCATGTTTCTGAGACTGCTACTATATCAGGTAGAGTATGATTTAGCCAAGCATGGAAGTTTATTTTGTTTTTTACACTCTGGGCATTAATGGTAATAAGTTTGAGGTATTTATGGCTGGTTCCATTTGAAGAGGTAAGGGAAGAAAGATTATTACTAGATGTGGGTCCAGGGTTAGGGTGTATGTCTCCTGCTAGAGCAAGCCCAGTAGAGCCAGAATAGAGGAGAACCTTTGGTTTGTGACGTGAAGTAAGAGGGAAAAACAGTTTTGATTTGGTTGCAAGAGACTTTAAAGAAATGGTTAGGAGTTTTAATCTAAAATAGTGAAGAGGGTTAGATTGAAGTAGGGAGGGGGAAATGTAGTAAAAATGGAGTGTCATTGGGTGGGGTTGGGAGAGAGTAGAGGAGGAGGGGAGGGAGAAGGAGGGTGGTAGTAAAGAAGAGGAATAGGAGGTTGCATTATAGACAGTTATTAGGAGAATACATATCGAAGAGGTGAGGGAAGTTTGTTGAAGTGGAAGAGCCTTGGTTAATTAGAGTAAAATAAGTTTAGTGGTTAATTAGAGTAAAATAAGTTTTAGTGGTTAATTAGAATAAAATAAGTTTTAGTGGTTAATTAGAGTAAAGTAAGTTTTAGAGGAGGAAACAGGGTAAATAGGAGAGTGATTATAAAGAAAGGAACAGGAGTATAGCTGAGAGTACAGGCTGGTAAGGGAAAGAGAAGGGGTGGGACTACCTATTGAATGGATGCAGGGAGGGGGAGGGGTAGAGTATGTGATTGGCTTTGGGAATGGGGAGGAGATTCAAGGTGAGAATAAAGTTAAGTACACTGGGGTTGGGTGGGAATTGGGAGTAGGGTAGGGGAGCAGAGTGAGCCCGTAGGGCAAACGGAGTGGGTAGAGCCACTGAAGGAGTAAGCCCTAGGAAAACAATCAGTGGAGAGCTGGTTGGTAAGGTAAATTTGGGTGGTATGGGTAGGAGGTAAGAGCCTTGGTAGTAGGGATTGAAGGCAGGGTAGATAAGTGAAGTAGAGTACAGGTAGAAGGAAAATAGTGGGGCTGCAGTTTTACACGTTGTGAAAACTGCAAGCCTAAGGGTTGTGTTTAAGTCAGTGGGATAGGTCTGGGAGAAGGGTGCCACCTAGTGGACAAATGCTATATAGCAAACAATAGCTTCTCATGGAAGGGTAGCAGGTCTAGGAAATATGAGGGGGCAAAGATTTCTGTTATAAACAGAGGGCACAAGAGGAGAAGGTATGCAAGTTGTTGAAGAGAAGGGCTTTGGCTACTGGTCATCCTAGCTAGGGAGTGTACATAAAACCTCGAGTATCTAAGCAAAAATAGATGTTGTACAGACTGTAGTTTTAAAACACATATTTTCTTTTCTTAGAGGGACTGATGCACAGTTTTAAAACACATACTTTCTTTTCTTAGAGGGACTGATGCACAGGGAGTATATTGCTTCGATTCCTCAGTTTAGGGAATGGACAGCAGTTGACATGGTGGGTTAAGGTTGTTGGTCAGCAACAAACAGGGCAATCTCCCACTGAAGAATAATACAAGCAGGTTGGACAGTTTCTTTTCTTAGAGGGACTGATGTACAGGCAGTATATTGCTTCAATTCCTCAGTTTAGGGAATGGACAGTAGTTGATATGGTGGGTTAAGGTTGTTGGTCAGCAATGAACAGGGCAATCTCCCACTGAAGGACAATACAAGCAGGTTGGACAGCTTATTTAAAGTATGGACTCCAAAGCCAGGGATGTACAGCAGCTTTGCCACCTTCTCTGCCTCAATGGAAAAGAAAACCACTGCCTCAGGGTATCATGTAGCATAATCCACTACCATTAGGATATACTTTTTCCCTGTGGAAACTGGGGTACTCAGAGGACCCACAATATCCATAGCTACCCTCTGAAATGGCTCCTCTATCAAAGGCAAAGGTGTCAAAGGAGCTCTCACCTTGTCTCTTGCCTTGCCTACCTTTTGGTACTGCTCACAGGTCCTGCAGTACCCTGTTACATCTCTGGAAATTCCAGGCCAATAGAAGTTCTGCATAATACGCCTCTTTGTACATTTTATGCCCATATGACCTGCAAAGGGAATATCATGGGCTATGGCTAGAAGCGCCAGATGGTAGGCTCTAGGCACTACCAAATGCTGTACTCTCACCTTCTAGCCCTCCCTCAGGGGTCCACTCTCTGTATAGTACCCCTTTGTCCCAGTATATAGATTCCCCCTTTCCTTGAGAATCTGGTGCCTCCCTAGCTACCTGCCTCAGGCCTTGCAATGTAGGGTCTGAGAGCTGAGCCTGTCTCAACTCTCTCCTTGTAACCCTTCCCAGCTCCCCTTCCACAGGAAGTCTGGCATCCTCTGACATGGGTGCCTCACTGTCAGCCTGGGTATTTCTATTCAACTCTACATTTGCAGTCACTCTGTCCAAGGGACCATCAGTACCCAAAAGCAGCTGTGGCTCACCTTCAGTTTCACTGCTACAGAGTAGCTCCCTCCCTGAAGTAACCACCTCACCAGTCCTGGCTGCAAGTATGCAGCTGGTCTGGGTGTCTCAGGCTACCAGACCCACATTCTTGTCCACTAGCCTCACTGCGTGTAACTGCATAAGCTCATGGTACTGCCTCATCCAAATCCTTCCCTTTCAGGACATCTTCAGGATGGTAGTTTAGTACCCCTGTTGTCTCAAGGCAACCTACTATTGGCATTTTGTCTTTCCCACATACTGGCTCCCTCACCTTTGGTTCCCCATCTTGCCTCCATGGACACCTGTATGCCACATGGCCCCCACTGGTTGCATTCAAAACATTTAACCCTAACCCCTGGATTTGTACCTGGACTAGTGGCTTCCCCTGTTACTGGAAGATTCTGTTGGGCAGTCTGTGCTGTCCACCATGGGTTCCTTTAGATCCATGAGCAGTACTGGGGGTCCCCTTCCTGTGCAGGGCTACCCTGCTTGCCAGGAATAGGTCTCCTTTCTTCCCCAACTCATCTGACGTAGCACATTGTCTATCAGCTAGCCAGATCCTCATGTCCTCAGACAAAGTGCTAAGGGCTTGTTCCCTCACCAAAAGGTCTGCCAGCCCTTCAAAAGTGGTGACCTCACATCCACTCACCCACCTATGGAAATAAGTGCTCAATTCAGCAACATATTTACAAACACTTTCATCTGCCTTGCGTCTATGTTCAACAAAACCTTTTCCTATACATTTCAGGTGTTAGCTTAAACAGTTCTAAAAGACATTTCTTTACAGCAGTATAATCAAAACATGCAACATCAGGCATTTTACATAATGCCATTACAGCTTTACCACAGAGTAAGGGGGTTAGGAACCATACCCAGAGCCCTTGGTCAACTTCAAACTGTTTACATAACCTCTCAAACATATGAATGAAACTATCAAAATTATCCCCCTCTTTAAACTGTGAAAGAAATTTACTGACCTTTTGTGTTTCTGGGGTCCAGTTACTCCCTTCCTCATTATCTCCATGACTCTGGTAAAGAGTTAGCATCTCCTTCTCATGCTGCCTCTGTCTCTCTTGTTCCTCATCTTGCAGACATAACAGCTTCTCATTCTCCTCAGCCTGAAAATGTTGCAGTCTCTCATTTGCTTCTAATTCTACATGCCTGGCCTCCAACTCAAGTCTCTTTAGCTCCAGCTGGATTTTTAAGTCCACTGCAGAAAGGTTGAGCTGTCCATTCTCCGAGGGAATTATATCTCCACTGCCAGTCTGATTGTCCTCCTGGTTGATGTTTTCTGATGCAGCTGTAACCAAGGCTGCAATCAGGTCTGCCTTAGTCAGGTTTCCATGCACCAGTCCCCTAGCCTGGCACATCTCCACCAGCTGGCTCCTTGTCAGCTTTCCATACTCCTCTGCTGACATGCTGCCTGCTCACCCTGAATAACTAAGCTAACAAAAGAAATAAAACAATTGTGATCTTTACTCTGAGTATTCACTGTGTGGCTGTTTTAAGAGTACAAAACACCTTCAAAGCTCACTGTACACAAGCTACAGGATTCACTCTACCCACACCACTACAAGCCAATTAGTATTTGCCAACTAATTAATATGTGGTGTGGATATCCCACCACTGCCAAACAATTAATATGTGAGGATATCCCAACCACTGCCACCATAAATATGATGTGGATATCCCACCACTGCCTCCAATTAATATGTGACACCCGTGCCCTGGCCCAGCAATCAAGGAGCCTCAATCCTCACCACTAACACCAGAGAGGACATTTCATATATGAGGAAAGGATAACAAATGCACACAGTAAAGTGCAATTTCCCTTAAGAGCACACAGAGATAACAGTCAGCCCTGGGCTGGTTGCTCCCTTACTCCCCAGGTCCCCAATAAGACTCCCCACTGGCACAGCTATAGGTTCCAGATCTCAGCCTAGCTGGGCAAGCTAAAATCTCCAGCACCCTCTATTTCCAACCAGTGCTTCGTGTCCCTGCTCAAGTAGCTGACACACACACTTTGAGATAAAAGATTACACAACCACACAGACACTTCTGGGGAAGGTTGGCACAGGTTCTCCAGCTGTACCCCTTTTACCCAGACTATATAGTAGAAATCATTGCCACCACCCAGCTAATAATTATCAGCTACTCAAAGGCCCTTAAAATGGTGTCCAGTTATTACTGTGCAATATTATTATCCAATTGGTCGTCTAGTCCACGGCTAAAGCTATAGGAGAGGCTTTGTGCAAATTTACCAAAGGCATACAAGTACTCTAAAGAGCTTAAACTATCTCTACACAAACCAGCCACAGTTAAAAGGTTTTAAAATATTTAATAATAAGTAATTAAAATCACAAGACAATACTTTCTACTATACAGTGCTAGTCAGAAGTTCAGAGATCACACAGAAATACTTAAAATAAATAAGTAGTACAGTTCTGACATAACAGAAAAGCACTTAGTCTAATCTTTTCTAATTCAGCCTGGCAGCCTTCACCCATCTCTACCAGTCTTCACACATGTGACAGCACACAATGTGGGTTACTGCAAGTGGCCAGCCATTATTCTTTAGAATGAAAACTAGAGTATGGCCATGGCTTCCAATGTCATGATGTCTGGCAGACTACTGTTATGATGTTGCAAGTTTTAAGAAATCTTCCATTATTTCCTGCAGAGGAACCACAGGGAGTTTCTGCTTGGTGAGATCTATGAGGGTCTCTGCTATAATGTGGATGCATAACATTGTCTTGCCAGAGCTGCCACTGATGCCACTAGCATATCTGACTCTGGTGAGTAGTGCAGACACCACTATAGTGACCTGCAGAAGTACCATCCTGACGTTCTAAGATGATAGGAAGAAAATATCAGAATAAGGTCACCTGAGATGAATGCATATGACCACTTCATGGGAATAATAATTGATTTCCTGCTTAATAAGTATAAGTTGTAAACAAGTAATAAAACTGCTTTATTTTACTCAAAAGCTCAGGACGCTTTACAAGAGAATCATCACCTATATTGGAGAGCCTAGCAAGGATTTCCAGGAATAGGGCTGTATATTACTTTGCATTCTTTATTTAAGTGTACGTAAGTATTAGAATAGCAAATTGCAGCCTAACACCCTTTACATATCAGACACCAGCAGTGTTTACCAGCTTTTTACTTGCTTTCAGCTGTACTTATATTGCATGTTATCATTACTGATATGTCTCAAGAGTTAACATGGATTTTATGCCTCTTTGTATCTCTCTCCCTTCCTTGTTTTGTTGCTATCCTTTTTTTATAAGTTACTTGTTTGTTATGCTATGTCTTTCCCTTTATTTTGGAATAATGTACAGCAGCAATCATGGCAGTTCTAGTGGCAAATCTTGGGTGCATCTTTTCGCACCCTGGTGTTGCTTCACCATCTTGGACCACCATCATTCCTGCAAGTGGGTCTTTCAGCTGTGGTGAGTTTGCTACTCATATGGAGGTAGTGGAGCTGTTGGAAGAACTGGTAGACAAGCAGCTAGATTCCAGCACTGGCTGCCTGGAATGGTTCATAATGAAACTAGTAGAACTGCATGTCTGCCCATCCCTGCCAGCAGCACCTTAAGCAGGACCCAGGCAGTGGGTGGTCACACTGCTGCCTCACCTATCCCTGGGGATTGCCCAGTGATTGTGGTATGTTAAATATGCCCACCCTATCCCCTATCCTGATGATGCCCTCCTTTCTGTGTCAATGCCTTCACCCATGGGTTGTCCAGTCCTTCTCCCCACCTGTGGGTTCTCTCTGTTAGTGTACCTCTGGTTCCACTGTTCTCTCATTCCTTCAGTGTGTCACCATCTCCCATCAGTCTTTCTTTCTGTTATGTGCTTGTGTGTTTGCCCCCATTACCTACCCTTGACCTCTTACCATACCTTCACCTTCTCTTATATCCTTTCCTATTTTCCCTCATGAGAAAAACAAAATAGAAAGCTTTCCAACACAAAAAATGTACCCACCCTCCATCCTTCTCCTGCCTTCCTTTCATACTTTCTCTGCTTTCATTGTGTATTCCTGCAGCTTGTTGTCCTCTATTTTCTACAGTCCTACATCCCCATTTCCAGCCTTTAATATGGTAAAAAAAAAAACAGATTTAAGCAGTGCACTGGCCCTTTAAAGTAGCATACTGCATTTCTTATATTATTGCTTCTTAGCTTCTTAGTCATGTACACCCGCACAGCCATTACTGTGGATCCCCCTCTCTCACTGCAGATTCTGCTCTGGGTGCACATAGGTCTACCTATTAGCTGCAGCTAGAGTTGCTAGCTTTCATTTTTTGTTTATTAATTATGACATCTGGCCCCCATCATGTCCAAATAAGTACCTAAAGAAAACAATGTACCATCATGATGAACATGTCTTTGAACCCAAGGGTTGCTGTTACTGTTGTGTTATCGTAACTCATTTAAATTTTTGACCTGGGGCAAAATGGATAACAGCAATCTCATAAAAATACAGATTTAGTCACTGTCTTGTGTACTATCAGCTACATTTCCAATTATTTTCAAAATCTATGTTGCTTCTTTGAGCAAACTCCAGTTAATGAAGAATTCAGAAAACCAAAATTGATGAAATAAATATGACGTCACAATATTGAAATATGTCTGTGGTCAGATGAGTCCAGCAAGTAAAAGTGATTCATATTGCATTCATTACTAATTTAAGTTCTTATGACTAAATACTATTGTAGATACTTTGATAAGCCAATCAGCTGTTGTTTTGTTTTATGTAGTTGCCTACCATGTCTAGCTGCATATGTCATTTTGTCCTTGTGCGCACACATATGCATTTGGCTTATTCTGTCATTAATTATTTCCTGCTTATCTGACCATCTTAAAGAAATGAAAAAAAAAACAGAAAATATGAGTGACAGTTGTTATCGTCCTAGACAAGTACTGCAGTATTGTGCATTGGGAATATTTAGTATTCAGATCATTAAATTGCTTATTAGGCAGATGTGAATAGAAACCTTCCCATGTCCCAGATCATATATTTTGATTAGATACACCTGTCTTTTGAAGTGTTAACTATCCAAAGATGTTTTGCTTTATGAACATAGTTTTGCAAACATTAGTGTAAGACTGGAATCAATAAAATATGTTTTAAAATCATTGACTTCAACTTCTAAGATGATTCTGTGTGTAATTTTTTGGCTGAATGGCATTCACAAATTGTATTCAAAAGCTTATAAACAACAGATGTAGTGAGAAAGTTTTGGAGTTATCAGGCATAACTCGCTCCTAATATAATTCTCAGTAGAAGAGTAAGCGGGGGTGAATTATAACAGTATGGCTACCTCTGCAGGGAACACTGAGAGAATGTACCAATAACATACCTTCAAAAGCACAGACATTTACTATCCAGATAGGAAATTCTGCAGTATTTTTCTTTCCAATGCCAATGATGTTGCCCTCCATTGCTGTGAGAGTGAAAAGAAAGGTGTTAGTGCAGCCTTTTTTCCACAGCCATAAAGCAACAGGGCAAATTCTAAACTAAAGTAAAATGCACTATATTTAAATTAATATTCAAGCATTATGAAGATGTTTCAGCTGTTTAGATTATGTATGCATGTGTTTATAAGTGTGCTTGTATATGTATGTATATGCGTCACGGTGTGTGTGGTTCTATACAGCATGAAATAATTTTGTGTGTGTGTGTGTGTGTGTGTGTGTGTGTGAGTGAAAGGGAGAGAGAGACAAAATACTTAAATATACTTAAAACAATATTTATATGTGATAAATACATCACATCTATGAAGTGGGCCTCCTGAATTCTAGTTTTGTCAGTGATGGTCATTATTTTCTGCTAAATCGTCATTCTTTTGTGTGTGTGTGTAATACACACACACACACACACACACACACACACACACACATATATATATATATATATATATATATATATATATATATATATATATATATATATGTATATAAATATATATATATATATATTTATGGCTCTATTTCTAAGTTTGAAGAGACCATAAGATCGAAGCTTTGAAACTTCAAACCATTTAAATGGAGATCACCTTACAGTGGGGGATGGCATATTTACCCTCTTCCTTGCTGTAGTGTAATCTCAGAGTTGGGATATTTAATTAGCATGGGGTGTGGAGGGGCGGCTAGCAAAAATAAAAACATAAAAATCTTTTTTTTTTTTTACATTTTTTTTTCAAATTTCGAACTTATGGTCTTGACCATAAGAAATTCAAAGTTTGAATCTCTGAAATTTAGAAGTACACCCATGCGTGTGTGTGTATATATATGGGTCTATATTATAACATCGAAGTTCAAAAACTTCGAATGTTATAATATCGAACCCAGTAGAGCGAACGCTTGAAATAGCGAAGCTGCAGAACACCGAATACTTTCCTAGGGAAAGTATTCAGTGGGCCATTTCTGCAGCTTCGCTATTTCCTCAACTGTGGAGCAAAGATTACGGACAGGGTTAAGGTAAGTGTGCGAATGAAGGTGAGTGTGTGATTGGGCATGGGTTAGGTGAGTTAGGGTTAGGGCGTGGGTCAGGTAAATGTGCGATTGTGTTTACTTGAGGGTTAGGGTGGGGGTAGGTGAGTTAGGGTTAGGGAGCGGGTAAGGTGAGTGTGTGATAGTTAGGGACCTTATGGTTAGGGTTGGGTTAAGATAAGTGGGTAGCTAATGGTGTATGTCTGGTTTAGTGTAGGATTTCGTGAAGTGTATGTGTGTGGATTATTTATTTTGGTGTGCTTGAGTTGTGTGTATGTTTGTTGGAACAGCAAATTTTTTTCCCTGGGAAAAAATTCGCTATTCTGACTGTTCGGTTTTCTGGTGTTTCAGTTCAATGGGGTCGATATTATAACATTCAATGCTTTTAGACTTCGATGTTATAGTATAGAACCATATATATATATATATATATATATATATATATATATATAAGTTACCTTCATTTGATCGACAGCCCATTTGACTGAAACCCATTTGATTGAAATTTCATTTGAATGACAACCAGTAATTCAGTACACTTCAAGGCAAATAACAGGGATTGGTCCCCCTCCCCAATGTCGTGTGACCCTGGAGTTGGTATATATAGTTAGGGGGGTTGTGGGGGGGAGGCTAAGCTCCCCATTTAGTTTCCTTCAAAAGAAGAAAATAACACAAAAAGTACAGATTTTGAATTAAAATAGGTGGGGGTCTTCACCCCCACACTCCCCTAACTATATATACCAACTCCAGGGTCGCACAACATTGGGGAGGGGGACAAATCCCCATTATTTGCCTTGAATACTGGTTTTCGATCAAATGAACTTTCGATCAAATGAGTTTAGATAAAATGAAATTTCGATCAAATGAAGGTAACCTCTACATATATATATATATATATATATATAAATTGTAGGTAAACGCATTGTATAACAACAAAATATGAATCATCTGCCAAGAAAGAATTGTGTGTACATAATGTAAAAAATCTGCTGTAGCATATATTAATATACAAAAAAGATTTGTCTATATATCTGTCATTCTCACCTGTCTTACAGACCCATCAAATGCAATTCAATGGCACAGTTCAAATGGGGTCATAACAGTACAAGTTCACGTTTGAAAGTGTATCCAGCTTCATGCTTAGTTCAGTTAACTTCTACAAATGTGCAGTGTTCACAAAGAAATCATTAGACATTCCACGTGCATACACACTGTCATCAGAGATTTTAAGATCATTTAAGAGAATACCTCACCAGGGCACTGAAAGTGGCATTTCGTTTCCAAATAATGAGCAGTATCTTTGAATCTATACAACAGTAACATTCAACAGCTGTGCTGTATGTCTTCTGGGAAACCATTACAGAAGGTAAATTGACCTCTTAAGTCTAAAACTAGCATGCTGCAGTCTGCTGATTCTTGTCAGTGAACCCAGAATTTAGCTTCTTCTATTACTTTTTGTGTATCTGTTCAGCGCCAGCACAGCTCAGTTAAATGACAGACTCTGAAAATACCTATTAGTTTTTTGTTGTTGTTTTAGACAATTTTCCAGATTTAATGGCCAAAAAATGAATTTGGTTCTAAATAGTGATTCCCATTCAGCTATTTCTTAATGCTGCTGGGTGTCCATTTAGATTTAAACATATTCTGCAGTGTGTGCTGTTTATTCCATAATGTACAGTATCGGATGGGTGATATGAAAAGACATGCTGCTCAGGAGAAAATAGAACCGTCGCTTCTCATTCATGTATGCATATTGTCTTGTCTGTAAAAATGCTATAGTTGCCAAGCAGAACTTTGAGAAATTACATTACTTCCTAAATAGAAGTAAAAATGCTTTACCTTTTTCCTTTATTATTGTTATTATTATTATTATTATTATTATTATTATTATTATTATTATTATTATTATTATTATTATTCAGATTAAGTGTACCTGCTATCAAAGTGTTTGAATCTTTCAGGAATACTTTAAACCTGTGCTTCCATTAGTTATTGTTACAAATGAAACATTGTATCATCAATTGTTTGTAAGTGCTTTACTAGTATTATGTATTCCAAGCTACTTGCACATAATAACTTGAACCCTATTATTATATGAGCTTATATATTGCATGTTTGGTTATGTTTCTCACCTGTAATTGTTGGGATTTTCCCCCGGGCATCCGCTGAAAAGGGTATTGCACCCAGTCTACCTAAGCTGGTTAACAAACATTAAATAAATAAATAAAACAAATCACTTCCAAATCAGAGCTGAAATTGTTTACTGATTTTTTAATCATCTATTTATGACTCCCTTTTCTTTTATCAGTCATCGTGTCTGTCAGGTTTTCAAAAGCCCATTTGCTCCTATTGGAATCTAGAACAGTGAATGGATCTTGTTTAAACATGTAAATGTGACCTTGCAGACTTTCAACTAATAGTGCCACTCCTTCCTCTAGAACTGCAATGTGAGAGCCTAGGACTGACTACCAGGCATGCTGCTCTGGGGATGTTATTTTTATCTAAATGGTTACCCTTACTAGAAGGAGTTAGGTTGATGTGAGCACCACCAGATGTGTCACTCTAGTCATCATTCTGTTACTTTTCTGTAGGTGATTGGCTTAGGAATCATATCACCCTCTACCAGTGATGTTCTTGATCACAGATTCCCTCCTCCCCTAAGATATTCACATCCATCCTTTCATGCCACAAAGAGCTGCTAATTTAACAAAAGTCAGCTGGGAAATAGTCAGGGTTTTATCCCTCTGTGGCATAGACACGCCAAATTGTTTACCATTTGAGGTAGAACAAACAGGTAATAGGCAGAGTATTAGTTAAATACTTTTGTGGCTCCAAAACCTTTCTCAAATCTATGTCATTTTAATAAGGTTGTATAAAAATGTAACTGCTTGAAGAATTATGTTCAGACTTGTCCAGGTTCCTGTTGAAAATCAAATGACTGCAGCTGTAATCTTGAAAATAGTGGCCTGAAGATATGAAAAGAGGAATAAACATGGTCTAGAGTTGCAGTAGCCCTGAAGAGTTCCCCATAATCTAAGGTGCAGGGATATTAGGGTATAGAAAGAGATACATCCCTTAATGTCAGAGAATGCAAGTGTTGAACCCTGACTGCTGCAACAACACTTTATCAGCAATGCAAAGAGTATATAGATTTTGCTGCATTTCATCCTCAGTCATACTTTTTTTATAATTCAGGAACTCAGCTTTGCATTAATGACAGTTCTAATAGGATGTCACCTTCTGTTGTATTCTTAGAAATTGTGATAACTGTAGAAAGCAATATTTATCTTTCCTGAAAATATATACTTACTATGTTGTTTTATGAGTGACCCTCTGAATTACAAGGAAACTACTCACCAAATCCCTATTGTGTAAAATTAAGCCCTTATTGAATCAGCTTGAACCCGGTTGAAATCCATTAAGCACCAAACAAGTTAAACTTTAGCCTGACACAGCTGCATGTCAGAGAGTAGAGGTAGATTTGAAGAAAAGAATAAAGAATTTTGTTAACACAGCTATTGTCATCAGTCTGACATCCAGTGGAATGATTGAATTATATGAGGATAACAGAAAAGGCTGACGCTGTGATAGAATTAGTCTACCCACCACACAAAGCAGTACCTGGGGTCCTCCCTTTGGTCTTTACTCCATACAGTTTTCCACTGATGGTTGTAAGTTGATTTTTCCATGTTTGGAGGCAGAAGGTCTGCTGCATCTATAGCTATTACTATCTGATTTTTTCATGTATCTGGAAATAAGCTGTGACCAAACTATAGCTTAGTGTATATTGAATTTAAGTCCTTGGTATAAACTTGGGTAACGTTTCATGGCTATCTCAGTCAGTTTCACATCTTAAATAAAATCATTAATTTCCGGTGAACCAAGATGAAATACTATCTACAGTGGTGCTGCAAAAAGACATTGAAGATAATCCAGTGTGTTTTTATGGAGTATATCTTGATGCTTGCTAGTAAAAGAAAGGATGAGTGTGTCACTACGCTTTGAGGACACTATATCCCACAGTACAGGGTTACTATCATTTCTAGATGGTTCTAATTATATATGGTGCCATGTAGAGTTGGGGGAATTTACATGGTGCACGCAGAAAAGAGAAATTAAGGGATGTGTTAAGAAAAGACAAGAAAAAATAGCAGTCTAAAATAAGTGTATTACATTCCTCACCAACAATAAGTGAAGGAATTTTGCAATAGATATTGTTGTTGTCATCAAGTTCTGTTTCATCAATGAGTCTCTTCTGCTAAGTTTGTAGAAATAAAACTACAAAAAGACTGCCATAAGGAAATCAAGGGATAACCCCCCCACACACACACACACACACACATACACACACACTCCCATGCAGAAGGTTTCACTCCACACATTCCTTTACTAAATGTAATCATCACTGAGGTTGCACCATTTTGTGGGGATAGGAGCATATACAAGAAAGTCTTCTGTCCATGAGATGGGATACTGTATAAATAGTCATAATTTCAAACTCTGAAATCTGATTGTGCATCTAACCCAGAGTAAATCACCCTTCAAAGAAGTATGATGTCAGATTGTACCCAAATAGTATAAAATGCATAAAGAGCAGTAGAGCATTATGTAACATTATAGTGTAAAACAACCACAAGTAAACTTTAATATCATTAAGTACAGAGTCCAACTATGCCATTAGGTAGTTTATAGAGCATGTGCACCACCAGGATATTACAGTATGGTACAATGCTGAATAAATTGGTAACTTAATTCCAGTTAACATGATATCTCAGTTTTATGTAGGCAAAACGGACATTAAGCACTATGGAATACATGGCAAAAAACAACAACAACATAACAGAACAAGTTTTTTGATCTGAAGCAAGTATATTTGAAAACATTTCTGTTAAGTATGGTTTTGAACAAGCTGGAATACATTCTAATTGGATAGTTTAGGAGCAGGTATAAAAACAGACAAGAGTCATAGTATGACAGCATGTTAGCAGCATTGTGAGGGTGTCTGTTAAGGGAAATTAAAGTAATAGTTCTTGCTAATTAATAAAACATAAGATATTAAGGAGTGTGTATTGCTCTCTAAGAAAAGAGAGTGGAGTGTATAGGATCACAGAATCATAGGAAGTTACTAGGCTAATGGTCCGAGGGGCCTTACAAGCATAGCCAAATTTACTCTTGTTACCACAGTCAGCACTTATTGCCCCTGTTTAGAGGGACACAAGTGAATGCCTTGGGTGAATTTGTGGTTACCCAACCAATCATTCAGATTGCATTTAAAGAGGGCAAATGACGTGCTCTGTTTGACATGAAGTGGAAGTCTATTCCAAACGTGTGGTAACCTCTGGGAGACAAGTCTGTTCCTCCAGCAGGTTCTATTGATGTCACATACCAGGTTGAGGTCCTTAGAGCAAGTAACCTGTGTGCCATCTGACTTGTGGATGTGCAGCATTTCCAATAAAGTGGGATCAGAGATTGCCTTATATGCAAGGCAAAGATCATCTCTGAGTAGTCTGTATGAAACAGAATAAAGTGACAGTGATATCAGCCAATCCACATAGGATAGCTTGAGCAGAATCTTTGTGGTCTCTCCAACTGCTGCAAGTGCTTTGAAAGGTATACACCAAAAGGGGCCAAAAGGGGCATTGTACTCAATTATTGACATAATGAGTGAAGAGTACAGGGAAGTGATAACTTCACATTTTCTTGAGGCAATGCCCTTACTTATGACATGATATATATTCTATATGTCATATAGAATGCCCTTCTTACCACTGTGGAAACATGGTGAGCAAAGGCAAGGTCGCTGTCAACCTGAGTGCACAGATCTCTCATCACTGAGTGTGTACTTAGGGTATTGGCATTGATCTGGTAATTTGCAGGAATATCACTCTTACCAAAAGAGATGATAATACACTTTTTTGCACTGAATTTGAGGCCATGACTTTGGCACCAATCATTTGTTTGCGTAAGACCTTCTTGAAGGATGTTGACATTGTGTGGAGATTCTGTGATCACACCTAGTTTGCAGTCATCAGCAAACTTTGTCAGCCACAGTCCCTTGGTTTTAGCTTGTGCTTCAGAGAAATAGATTCTGAACTGTAGAGGTCCCAGGACCAATCCCTGTTGAATGCCACTTGTTATAAGTCACAGTTTGAGGTGGATTCCCCTATTTTGACTGTATGGGTTCTATCAATAAGCCAGTTCTCAACCCACCTTGCAATATAAGGGTTGATATGTAGCTGGGAGGGTTTGCCAATGATGTCTCAGTGAGGGATAGTGTCAAATGCCTTGATTAGGTCTAGGTAGGTTATATGCACAGATTTCCCCTCATCCAGGGCCCTGACAACTGTCTCAAAGAAGTCCACCAAGTTTAAAAGGCATGACCTCCCCTTGACAGATTCAAACAGAGTAGCATCTAGTGTTTGGAGATTACTTATCTTTGTTAATAAGGTCCATGATGATTCTCTCCATGGGCTTGCAGATAAGGCTAGTTAGGCTAATAGGCTGACAGTTCCCCAGGTCAGTAGAAACACCACCTTTGTGCAAGGGGATAATGGTGGTTGTTTTCCATTTAGCTGGGATGAAGTTGGTGCTTAGACTATGATTGAAAAGAGTACCCAATGGTGATGCTAATTTTTGTTTGAGCTCATGTAGGACACAGCCTGGGATGTTATCAGATCCCATTGATGCTGTGTTTTTGGCCTTACAGGGAACGTTTATGACCTGCTCTTTAGAGATCCAAGGAGATAGAAGGTAGGGGACAGGTGGTAGGGATGTCATGAGGTATGTGTGGTGGGGACAGGGGAGTTTTAACCAAACCTGTCAGCTAACAGGTTAACTATGTCCACCAGCTCAGTATATTTGTTATTATTAACTACCACTTTGGCACAAATCTGGGCCTTACCTTTTAGGTTACAGATTTAGCTAAACAACGCCTTATGGTTGTCCTTTTTGGAGGAAACTAACATGGATTTGAAGTTTGCTTTGGAGGACTTTGCAAGAAATCTTATTTGCTTATTCAAGTTGAGGAAGGAGTGTTTCCAGTTAAAAGCCTGCTCCTTCTTACTCATAGACAGCAGTTTCTTCCTTTTATTGTAAAACCTGTTAATGGCAGTTGTCCATCAGGTGGGTTTGCTCTTCCTCAAAGAGCTTGTTTTGGTCCTAACAGGTACTGCCAAGTCAATGCAGTTATACAGGTGCTTGTATATGGCATTGGTGTAGAGCTCAGCATAGTTACCAGTTCCGTCTGAGGGGGGAAGTGCCATGAAGCTATTTATACCATCCCATAAAATGATATAATCTGCTTTGGAGAAGTTTTTCAGGCTAGTTGCTGCTGGGGGGGGGGGGGGTCACCTGTGATAGTAACTTCAAATGAGACCGATTTGTGGTCAAATATCACTAGGGATGAACTCACAATGAAGATGCTACTTTGGTCTCCCACATTTATTAGCACCAGATCCAGGATGTTGGCACCCTCAGTGGGGGTGTCAATCAGCTAATCCAGGGCATTGTAGCCGACAAAGTCAAGGAACCTTTGGCCAGGTGAGTATGAGCACGAGAAATTCACCCATTCAATGCTAGGGTAGTTAAAGTTGCCCAAAACTATGGTGTTAGGATGTATCTTGATAGACTCAAGTTGATTCAAATAGGCAGACTGGGAGTCTTGATTCATGGAGGGGGTTCTGTAGCTGGCAATGACTTGGATAGGTGTCCTACCAACAGTTAATTGCAACTGAAGTATCTCTAGGGCATCATACTATTTAACCAATCTGGAGGTGTATTTATCCTTGATTAATATTGATACATCATCTCCTTTAGTTTTCTTGCCTTTTGTTTGTGGTCTGAACGTCTGGGAGGAGGTGTAACCTGGTATAGTTGGGGTGCTCTCCACAGCCTTGAACCAGGTCTCTGTGTCTGCAGAAATGTCTGCATCCTCCAGGGAGAAGACTACTTCCAGTGAATGCAATATCATGTTAAGACTCCTAGCGTTTAGCAGCATGAACTTGAGGGTGCTTTTGGTTGGTATTTTTACATCTGCCTAAAAAAGACAGTACGGGAGTGGAAGAGCCTTAACTAATAGCCGAAATTCGGGGTCTATACCACGTTGTCAAACTCTTAAAAGTTCAAACGTCATATGGTCAAAACCATATGATCAAACTTTTAAAAGTTCAAACGTTTCAACAGAGATCTCTGTGCAGTGCGGAATGAGAAAATGTTCCTTTTCTGCACTGAAGTGCGATCTCGGAGTTGGTATATTTAAAGAGTGGGGGTGTGGGGGCTGCAGGGGGGCTCCCCCCCTTCTTAAACCATTCAGGTAGGTTTCTCTTTGGTTTATTTTTTTATTACATTTTCAAACTTTTAAAAGTTTGATCATATGGTGTCGACCATATGATATTCAAACTTTTAAAAGTTCGATGATGTAATATAGATGCAAAATCCCAGGGGTGAAAGATGAAGACCATCTCTGACAAAGCATTGAGGTCTGTCAATCCCCTTAAAATGACACCAAAACTAAGCCAATTATTGAAGTCAGTCATTTTCTGTTTGTATTGAGGCATCATTCTAGTTGAAGGTAAAATGCTGCTTAAGACTAGGGACATACCTGCCCAAGGCACATAGTCCAAGAGCTCAGTCATGTTTCTCTTCATATAGTCCAGAGAGGTACGTCTCAAGTCATTCACACCAACATGGACTATTGCTAAGGGAATTTAATTCCAGAGTTTGAGCATAAGAATCAACTTCATTTTCTCAGTCTGAAATGTACAGTTTCATCCTGTCATAGAATATGAAGGGAATGGGAAGTCATCTGCTTGAGATTCAGTGAGCAACATACAAATTTCCATTTAGCTGGATTAACTTGACAATAATGTCAAAAGGAAGGCTGGTATCAAAGGCCTTGGCTAGATCTAAATAAGCAATGTAAATCAATTTGCCTGAGTCTAATGCATTAGCTTAGATCTAGGACCTGTAGACTGCCCTCTGTCCTTGCTAATATGTTCCATAATGACACATTCCATTACTTTGCAGATTAGACTGGTGAGGCTTATAGGTTTAAAGTTTCCTGGATCAGTACTGGAGCTCCTCTTGTCGAGCAGAATGACTACAGTAATTCGCAGTTCCTTTGGCATGAATCCAGTGGAGAGGCTGAGGTTAAATAGGCTTAAGTACTGAGTCTAGTATACTGACAACGAAGTGGCCTGGCTCACTATCAGGATCCATTGAGCAAGTGATTTTGACCTTGGGGAGAACATTCAGGAACTGTTTGGAGGTAATAAGAGGAGGTGCTGTGGCTGTGAAGTTAGAAGGAGATATTGGAGTAGAGCTAGAGTTGAATTAGTCCTGTAATATATTGGCTATGTCCTCTGGGTACAAGTAAGTGCTGTTGTTATCTTTTAGCTCTAAGCATTGCCGGGCTAAGGTTTCTGGCACAGTTGAAAAAGGATCTATATTAGATCACCGAATGCTTAGGTAAATGAACGGTGATTAGTCAACCCCATGTAAGTGAAAGCTTACAAAACCAAACTGTCAGAACAGCGATTTATTTCCTAGGGAAAAAAAATTGCTGTTCCAACAAAAAAAAAAAAAAAGAAAGTAAACACTTTAAAATATAACATTAAGTGGGGGGCTTTGCCCCCCATATCCCCCATACTTAAATATACAAACTCCGAGACTGCACTACAGTGTCGAAAACGGCAAGCTACCAAAGCGGCCAAGCAAATTCCTTCCCTGGGAAAGAATTCGCTTATATGCTGCTTCGATATTTTGCCATTACATTGTTTTCAGTTCGACCAAGACGCATTCGGAAACATGCATCTTTGGTCTGCTGATAGGAACCCTTGAAGAAGGCTTTGTGGTTGTCCCCAGCGAAGAAAGTAATTCTCAATTCATACATACTTTTGTAGGATTTTATTTTATTTTTGAGCTCTTTTTTTAATTTTTTGACTTCATCTTTAGATAATTGTGTATAAAATTTGTTTTATGGGCTATGAGTTTCTTCCTGTTGTTGTATAGATTATTTATAGTAGGGTTTCTCCACAGGGGTTTATTCCTAAATTTGGCACTGTAGTTATGTCTAAGGAGGACACATTTCTTAATGCATATTTTGAAGTGGGCATCAAAATTATTACATCAGTTGAAATAAAAGTATGAATACAGCAAATGTAGTTCAAAATAAGTCTGAGAATAAATGTAAAATGCATTGTGTATAAATAGCAAATGTTGATGGGAAGATAATGCATACTATTAATAGGTGGGTACATTTATTAGCAGTTGGGATGACATTTTATAATTGCACATGGAAAACAGTATGGGGATTGACTGGAGTTATAAAACAGAAGATCAGATACTGGACATTTTCTCATAGTAACTTAGATTATGATACATAATGGAGGAAATAAATTAGAGAAACATATAATGGAAGGAAAAGAGAAAAGATGGAAGTAAACTGTTAGTAAAATAGAAAGTGTAGAGAAAAAAAGTAAGATGGCTCTAGTAGAGTTCGAAAAAAATGGGTTTGTAGTCGAGAGAGAGGAAAGGGGGAAGAGATTGAGGCACTGTATGACTGAAGGTGAGGGAGATATAGGGTATGGAGAAAAAGGGGTAGAGGATGGAAGTGGATTATAGTAAGTTTCTAGTTTTAAGGGATAAATCTTCAGTTAGAAGTGATAAGAAAGAAGTGTGACAGTGCATGGATAAATGCTGTATAGGCAACGGATGAAAAGGATACATGCATATTAACTGCTGCAATTATAGTTTATCCAGGGTCAGTGGCTCATGAGTATTGTCAATATGTTTCAGAAGTGATGTGACTTCAGTTGTTGATTGAATGTGTGCATGTTTTTCCGATGTCTGACACTCATTGGAGTAGAGTTCTGTAGTTTAGATACAAAGACAGAATGCAAAGCATCTCCAGCATTCAGCACTTGGAAACAGCCTTTTTTGCCTGAAGGTCAGTACAGGAAGAAGACCGAGCCCCCCAGTGCTGTAGTCCATAAGGTAGTTCAGCTGTGGAAGATAGGACCACTCTACATTTCAAGTGAAATGTATTTTTATATTTTGATGTTTTATCCAGTTATTTTATACCATACTGTTCTTAGCTGGAATGATCCTTGCTATATCAATTTAAAAGACTTTTTTAATATTTAGAGAGAAATACATGAGCAGTAGCAATAATATCCTTTTTATTTGCTAGTGATGGAATGAGTGAGACCATGGAACTTTGTAAAATCTCTTGATCTTGCTCTTCTGTAAAATGTACATGGGGGAGAGGGACTTGACCAAGCACTTCACAGATAGTGAGACCATAATAGGTTCATGCGTTCATAGGTTAGTACTAGGCTAACTGCCCTTGTAGGCCATTTTAAGCCTAGGCAATTACCCTGTGTGAGAATCAAACCCTGTACCTTGTGTCTGCACGGTATAACCATTATGCCAACCTCCCACCACCCCCAATGTGAAATAGCTTTTCCTTCTTTACACAGCTGCTAGTAGAGAAAAACATAGTGTCCTCTCTTGGGTTTGGATGGCAAGAGTGCTGTCACTTCTAAGATAAGTTTTGTGCTGTTTCAGAAATTTAAGTTGTTATTTTTTCCTTTGTGCTCTAATCAGCAGTTACTTGAAGGGTACTGATACTGGCTTAGTCAATATAATTTTTTTTTGCTTAGTTATGGAGTTCACCATTGTACAATTAAATCTCAGTACATCAGCCAAAATACAGAGGATTTATCAAATTTATAGCTTTTCCAGACAGTATCCCATTAGATAATCTAGGCTTTTTAATAGCAGGAGACTCCAGTTGTAGTTCACTCAAACTGCTGCAGTTTTATCATCAGACTATTTAGACAATTTAATTCAGTTGTCCTCCAAGTTTCTTACTGAAATAACTGGCAGCTTATTCCTGCAGATGCAAGGAAGAGAGGGGCCAAATCTATTGATGTTATTAGTTGTTCTAATACCAATTATCATTAGCAGGTATTTAACCCAAAAGAAGAATGTCAGAGAAAGTTTAATGTGACAAAGTATCCAAGTTGCAAAGGTGATAGGTGGTCACCACAAACATCAGATATGTTACCTGCAGCCTTGATATGAATATATTGTGATGTTATTATTTTATCCAGTAGATCACCACTAGTTTGTTGTATTTGAAATGGTGGATTTCTTAATGATATAGAGATGTTCATAGTTTAGCATGGCTAGTACAAGTGTTAATGTCTTGGCATTCCAGTTCCAATTTTCATCATTTACTGTGAGAAATTTTGAGAGGAAAAGTTTGCAACACCCATTTAAGGTTTACACTGAAAACAACTTAACTGGTTTCAAAAATGAGGTAACTGCCCACTAGAATGAGTGATATACAATGATATTGCTGAAGACTGATTATGTCCCTGGCTACCCAAAAGAGCAATTCTCCATTGGAAGGAAACTAATAAATTAATCTTTTAATCTTGACAGACAAGTAAACATCCTAAATCATTTGGCCACTTTATCACAACAGAAAAGCTTTGGCTTAAAGCAGATCTGTGCTACTGCAAATACACCTGGCTGCTAATTGGCTGTCTTGGCTATCAATGGGTCAGTTCATTTGCAGAAGTTTTTCATTCTTATGTGAATTATATGTGTTTCAGCAGGGATCAAAGGCAAGCAAACTTAATAAGGTTATCCCATAAGCCAGCAGTAGTTCTGTGGTTAGGCTGATCTTCATAACAGAACTAAATCCCTGTACATCTGAGGCCTAATTGCCATTTTATAATATAAATACATTTCAAGCCTGGCTTTTGACAAAGAGGATGGATCTCCTTCCTGCACCCCAGATGACCCAAGTTTGACTAGATGCATGGCTGCAGGAGGAGCTAGATGGGGAAGGGAAGATTGAGTGGGTGATGCTGGCTCACACATCCTGAGTGAGGTTTGTGGTTCATCTGGCTGCCTTGGCAATACCTGGATGAATGTTGTATCATTTGCAGCAATGTATCTGTCGATCCTACATTGCAATATTTGCAGCTTAGGAAGCGGATGGTATATTTACCTGTGTTCTGCACCAGAAGAAATTTCTATTTTACTGATTAACAGTTTAATTCCATATTTTCTTTTTTCCTTCCACACTCTTGTCTTGGTTGCCACAGACATTAAAAGCCACTTGTTACCCAGTCAGCTAAACATAAAGGTATTTGATTAAGGCAAATGGAGCAGAGACTTTTTACTGTGCTGACTGACTGGTAGATTACTAAATTGTGTATCCCTCTGTATACAAAGTAAGAAATTGATATAAAAAGAAGCAGTTGGTTTGAGAGACCACTACATGCATCAGTTGTACAATCTTAGAGGAACAATACGGAGCAGAGCTGAGTATTTACTGACAAGATCACCTAAAGGAATGCAGTGGAAAATATTGCACAAAATTAACTAAGGAACCCAGCAGGAATACCACATGTAGAAAAGCATACTCAAAAGAGAGGAGGGCCATAGAAGTCCAAACCGAGACTGTCATGCGGCATGCATCAGCAACACAGGCATCCAGCGCACTGATCATGTGGGCTTTAACTCATTGCAGTGTGGTCATATTTTCACAATGAACCTAATTAATAAATATCAAAGTGATTTGCCTTCCTTTATCAGACAACTGATACAATTCCAGGTGAGTAGTAACATTTAAACATACAGTTATTAGACAAGACAAGCTTTAGAGTGCAGACAAGAACCATCAAAAACTAATTACATATGAAACCTGTGGCTGCAGTAATGATGCAGCAGTCAGTAATCCTCACATTAATAGCTAGAATAGATTAAAAAAACAGTAAAAGCTAATTATAAAACAATAATCAGCAGTAACATATCATGACCCAACAAAAGTTAACTCCTGAAAAGAATCTGCGTACATTGCTTGCACTACCAGCCTGCTATTTGGAATTCGGCTCCTTAACATCTTTAATAGGCATGTAGTTTTGCTGATGGTATAAGCTTAGGACAAATATGATATGCAGCTATTAGACAGCATACCTCTGACAGGAGGTGACCATACATCTTTTAACTAGTTGTCCAAAGAACCTCAAATAAATCCTCACAACTATAAACTGCAGTTATTTGACTCTTAAGATCCATCCAGATTGTCAGAATGAGCAATTAAGTCCACCAACCTGACAAACAAACCTAACTTTTTATTACTTACATCTGTGGCTAGTGATGAGGATGGGGCACATAAAATGACTTGCAGATTAAGAACTTTTTTGCTAGCCTCAGGAGTCACTTTGTCAGAACCCATGCAATGTCTGTAGTAAACCCAACACTGTCCCAGTCATTTGGTAAGTCACAAGTACTTCCCTGATCTTACTAATAAACAAGATAGTGAGACAATATATGAATAAGGTATGGGTGAAAAAACATCAATAAATAAAGAAAAAACATGTAATGACTAACAGTGACTGGAAATTTTGTTAGAAGGCCTTAAAATTGCTTTTTGTCTATCAATCAAATGTGTTTTTAGCTATGATTTAAATTAGCTTTATAAGTTAATCAGATTACATTTATGGAAATGTGACCAGAGAAAGGAAAGAAATTATGTCAAGTATTGCAACTTATGTTTATGATCTATTAAATATATTAATTAAGCTATTCTCTGATGTCATATTTAATCTACTGTAGAATCGGGGAGGGTCTGAAGCCTATCATAGCATCCAATGTGCGACAGACATGGCAGATTATCCTGAATGTGATGCAAGCTACATGTTAACTCTCACACAATGTTAACCTGTGAGCAGTTTTGAATAATATTAATGCATCTGTATCATATCTTTGGGATGAGAGAACAAACCAGAGTGGTTGCCAAAAACACGTGAGAACAAAGGGAGCATGTCCAGCCTACACAGAAGGTACAGCAGCTGAGAACTGAACAGGAGAACAAAGCAGCATAAGGCAGCAATTCTCTCCATTGTAGCACAGATTTTGTGAACTGCACTTCAGGAAAGCACTATAATCCATTAGCCATGTGGCCACTATAAAGCATTTTAAATACCTTTTAAGGGACAGAAGGCTACACATGGAAAACTGGGCTACTTATGACAAGAAGTAGGAGCATGCCAAAAGTTTAGTACTGTTATTGAGTTGCGTCCAATGTTAATAGTTACATTAATATGGAGTTTGTTTGTGCAAATAGATCCTGCTGATTGTAGATGGATTCTTAAATGTTTGAAAATACTATTTTGCCATCACACTCAGGGTTTAGTTAAGATGCAAAGGCACTCCCGATATAACAAATAAAATTGTCCAGCTGAGTATACCTTTCATAGGTTCATAGGTTCATAGGTTCATAGGTTGGTACTAGGCTATCGGCCCTAGTGCTTATACAACCCTAGCCATAACAATTCCCTGGATATTTCTTCCCACAATATTTACTTCTCTGGACCCCTGTCTAGCAGGGTGACTGACATGATCCCTGGGGTGAATTTCCTATCTCTCATCCAATCATCAAGGTTCCTTTTGAAGAGGGCCAAGGAGGCGCTCTGCTTGACATGTATGGGCAGTCTATTCCAGAGTATGGGGAGTCTCTGGGTCAAGAACCTATCCCTCCAGCATGTTTTGTTCATTGTTATGACAAGGTTTAGATCCCTGGTGCATGTGGCTCTGAGGGATTGGGATTTCTTTAAGTGGAGCATGTCCAACAGCTCAGGGTTTGACATGGCCTTGTATGCTAAGCAGAGATCACCTCTGAGTAGACGATATGCCTCAGAGTATAGCTGGAGTTTTTTAGATGGTCAGCATAAGGCATCTGCTTTAGGCCTGTGATTCTTTTAGTGAGGTATTTCTGTGGCCTTTCCAGCTGTTGTCTTGTGAGGCACATACCAAATGGGGCATTATACTCTATAATGGGTCTAATGAGGGATGAGTACAGTGAGACAATGACCTCCTTTTTTCTGGATGAAAAGCCCTTAGTGATGCGGTGTGCCACATAGAATAATTTCCTGACTGTTGAGGCGATGTGGTTATGGAAAGTGAGACCACTGTCCACCTGTGTCCCTAAGTCTCTCATCACACTTTCGATGTTTAGTGTACTGCCACCTATGTGGTAATTCATGGGTACATGTTTTTTTCCAAAGTGGATAATTATACATTTCTTGGCATTAAGCTTGAGCCCATGGCTCTGGCACCAGGCATCTGTTTCTATAAGGTCCTTTTGTAGAATATCCACATCATTTGGGGATTCAATAATGGCTCCCAGTTTACAGTCATCTGCGAACTTTGTTAGCCAGAGTCCCTTAGTGTTGGCCTGTACTTCAGAGAAGTAGATGCCAAACAAGAGTGGTCCCAGGACTGAACCCTGAGGTACTACACTTGTCACTTGTCTGGAGCTGGATTTGGAGTCGGCTACTTTTACAGTCTGGGTTCTGTCAGTAAGCCAGTTGGCAACCCATCAAGTGATGTAGGGATTTCTGCCCAGCTTAGTAAGTTTATCTATGATTCCAGAGTGGGGGATGGTGTTGAAGGCCTTGGCAAGTTCCAGATAGGCTGTGTGGACCGCCTTACCCTCGTCCACAGCTCTGGAGACTGATTTGAAAAAGTCAATCAGGTTCAGGAGACAAGATCGGCCCTTCACAAACCCAAACTGGGTGGGGTCCAGTGTTTGAAGGTTGCCAATGTCTTTGTTTATAAGTTCCATGATAATGCATTCTATGCCCTTGCAGATCAGTTTAAGAAAATAAATAAATAGGCTCATACTAAGCTAACTGCCCTTGCGGATCATTTTAAGCCTAGCCAATTATCCCTTGTTTGACTCAAACGCTGCATTTTGCGTTTGTAAGGTAAACACCTTAACCATTAGGCCACCCTCCCAACCAAAGCTTTAGTGCAAGAAATCTGGACAAAGTCCTACAAAATGGGGAGATAAAGGCCCAAAAATAGGGACAGGTTTCGAATACTGCTCTTTTAAACTTAGAAAGTTGATAGAGTAACAAGATTAGTTTTCACTTGCATTTTCTGAAGGATTTGAAGTCTGAAACTCAAATGTATGTCATTATTTAGTGACTTCAGTCTAAGATCATCCAATGATTTGCCAGAAAACCACAAATTTTATGAAGAAAAGACCAAAAATATACACCAAAAATCTGGACATTCTGTGAAAATCTGTACAGTTGAGAGGTATGCAGTTGAGGCTGGGAAAACTGAGAGAGGTTGGTTGTATAGTAAAACAATTTCATATGTTGTGTATAATAAAAGATCAGTACTACCAGCAGCATTAACACACTAAAGTAATAAACCATCAATGGAAGATATTGTTTGCATTGTCAAGTCTCTTTAGGCGCATGTCATTGAGCAGGAATCTTAGTGCTGACAAAGAAAATCCATACAAGTTAGATAAGTAGACATGAATGTAAAAGCCTCTAAACTCACCTCAAGCATCAGAGGTGAATGAAATCCTATAGGTGAAGGGAGCAAGGACTAAACAAACTTTTTTAAACAGAATCCTTAAATGGTAAGTATGAATCACTGAATGATATATTAGATAGCCGAGTGCAATTTTATTTGGCAATTTTGCAAAGCAGTTTTGTTAAAAGTATGCTTACTCTCACCACATGCCATTTGCTCAAAAAAAATATGAAAGTCTATTAGATTCTTTGGTTACATCAAAGCAAGGTCTCTTCAAGGCAACGTTCTTTCACTCTAAGTAAAAATATGCCCAGGCAGTTATGGTTGGCATAGCAGGTATTAGAGAGTTGACTGTGAGAGTTAGGCCTGAGTATAATGAGATCCCTTTCCTTATCCCTGGAGAAAGCCTTGGGACAGCTGCTACAGGATCTTCTTCTGGTGAAGATAAGAAGATGCTAACAGGCTAGGAAGTAGTAGAAGGACAGAGGTATCCATCTTGCACTGCAGATACACGAGTATGGGGACTACATGTTGACATCATTATGTGACTGTGTGCCCACAAACAACAAAGTGAGACAAAATGGCATACAAGGAATTCCTTAACTCAAATCTGAGTGAAAATCATATTTCTCCCTTTGTTGAGAGTGGCAGGGTATACTGTGAGATGAGAGGAAAAAATAATATGTAAATTCCCATCTATTAGGAAGCCTTACTCTCCTTGATGCCACAGTGAGGCTTTGCAAAGCTACCATCTGGAAACATAGATGTCAAACCAATGGCAACTGGCAGGACTTTCTTTATTAAATTATCACATATGACACAGGCAATCTTGCATTTATATAAATAAAAATAAACCATAACTACACAATTTCAGGTGCAAACATTATACATTACAAACTATATTGACACATCTGTAGCTGCAAACATTATACATCAGTTATAATATATCAGTCATTGTCAGTCAAACATTACATAAGGCATTCAAATCCTTGCCTTCTTTTAAACCTTGTTCCTCCTCTGCATGTATTGTTCTCACAATTTCTATTTCTTCCTATGTAATTTGCTCCTACCCTTTTCTAAGGATCCCAATTCCAGTTGTTTTATCTCTGTTACTATCTTTGCTATTTCTAGTAAAGTTGGTTTAGACTTTGATTTCCATTTTCTAGTAATTACTTTTATGGCAGCCATCATAATTAGACTCAGCAAGGCCTTACTTTGTTTAGGCAATTTCAATTCTGAATCATAGCTCAAAAAATCATTTCCTTAGTTACACCAGTTTGCTCACCCATTATCTCCAACACAGCAATCTGTAGAGAATCTTTAAAATTTTCCAACTCATTACACTCCCAGAAAATATATTCCCAGTTATCTCTTTTTTCTCTATCACACCTCCAACATTTGCTGTCTACTTGAGAAAAAAATTTTTGGAGTATATCTGGGGTATAAAAATACCTATGTAAACATTTCCAAGCAAAGATACTAAATCTTCTAGACTTTGTTGCATATTTGGGAGACATACATATATCCCTCCATCATTTCTTTGTGAATTGCTAATCCAGTCTCTCTTCTCAATCCTTTCTAACCTCCTCTGATTGATTCGTATAGTCATCATGCAATATTTTATACGGTCTACTAATTATTCCTTTCTCAATAGCAATTTCTTTTCTAGATTCCCATAAAAAAACTCTACCAGTGCTAGTCTTTCACTCTTTCCACTTTGGATAGATATGAAGTCTCTAAGAGGGTTTAACCTGTGCATTACTATGCACCTCTTTTGAAGTTACAAAAGCCAACCTTACAAGCCAACCTTATGGTTGAGTGGCTACAACCAGTTATGTAGCCACAGGCAAGTTAGTTCTTACTGGTTAGTGATTTTTGTCCAAACATTCTAATGAACATTGCAGATAGCAACTTTGGATGCTCTTTTTTGGGCTTATAGCTATCCACTTTAAAATGTCTGTGTGAGAAGATATATTAGCTTGACAAATGGCACATTTGGGAAACTCCAAACATTTTACAACAAATCAACACTTTTTAGTTAATTTGCATAGGTTTCAGAGGTAGATGGCATTAACTTTGGGGCTCAGAAGTACATGCATTTTATATTAAGGTGATGAATGTGGATGAAAACATTATTTATCCTCTTCTGAGAGAGGTATGATATACTGTATGTATTGGAGACAAAAATACAGATAACACTGCCTTTATAAAATACACCTTCTATATCAGCTTCTTCCTCTACAAAGACAAATGGTTACCTGACTATTTTTATTATGTCAATACAAAATGTATTATCATGTTCAGGATGTGCTGAATATGTTACAAACAATGTTTTTACTTTAATAATATTGGGTATTTTCATCTGCAGAAGGAAAACTCAAACATTTTTAATGCCATAGGGGGATCTGTCCAAATATGCACCCTCATGGCTATGCATTTGTTGATCACAAAAACTTTTCTTGAATATGGTGAATTAATTTCCACTTTTACAGATGTACCCACATTCTGTGGAAATTTCATCCAGAAGCCAAAAGTGCTTGGTGTGAGGTTACCAGCATTTCATTTAAAAGCATCTCCACTCACAATATACTGTGGGAAGAAGGCAGTTCTGTTAAAGACTCAGATGAAGTGCAGTTATTAATGTTGCTGGGAGGAAAGGATGGCTTGAAAATAGATCTGTAGTTTCCATGTCACCAGTGCTTGGAATGACCATCTAGAATTCCTCTTACTGATACGATAATTTGCAAGACATATACACTTACTGACCCAATGAAGAGTGATATTGGCAAAGTAATGATGGGGCCCTGGACTGACTGCCTTGTAAACTTTACGATTTATGATTCTCTGTATGAAATAAGACAAACATGGTAATAACATTCCCAAACACTATTGTGTAAGTGAAGAACTGATGTGGACTTTGGAGGAGTAGGATAACAGAAAACAGAAAGCATACAGATCTACCTCACAGATGGATGATTTATATTTGATTTACAAAGTATTTTTGAGAGTGAGAGAGAGAGAGAGAGATGAAAAAATGATTGACTGTAGGTCTATGGCTAGACAATTGATTGGTGAGAGTGAGGACAATGTAGGAGCAGCCATGTAAATCTTAACTCCACTAAGTGGAAGGACTTGATATGTCTGCTATGCTTTCCAGTGCATGATATTAATAACTAGTATTTAATCATCTTTCCAGTTGTAGATTGTCCAAAGAAGCTAAGTGCCAAAAGATTTAACTTATAAAAGCTGTTCTAACTCAAAAAACAGAGCAAAATTCTGCTTCAGCTGGTAATTCATTTTCACCACATTTCTTAGAGATCATGAATTCACATGCACAAATGCACAGAGATACTCACATAATAACACACGCGCGCGCGCACACACACACACACACACACACACACACACACACACACACACACACACACACACACACACACACACACACAAATATACAGACACAGGAAAAGATCAGCCAATAACCTGAATGTAACCATAAAGACTTAAAAAGTGAAAAGAAGCCATGGACATTCAGAAGCCATGTAGCTGAAACACTTGATGTACTAAAGGGAACATTTGCATATATCCCATAGGGCTATACTACAGTAGGTTTAAGGCATCACACACTGAAAACTTTAGCTTGCCTGGGTTTTCCTTTCCATTTTTACTGGATGCCTTTTCTTTTTGTCCTTTTTATCCTTTGGTTTAAATCAATCTGTTTCATAATTTACCCATACAATGGATGCTATGGTTCAGAGGACCTGCTGTAAAAAAAATCAAGGGCACATACTCACAACAGAAGGAGGTGATTACCTGGGAAATATAAGGATATATGTATTCAGTGTCTGAGCAGTGAATACACTGAATATATATCATGGGGAAGATGTGGAATCAAAGCAGTAGGAAAATTTAAGAATATAATCATATCAATATTCCACACAAGTTTACTTCTTTGTTTTACCACTCTCTGGTATCAGCCATTGTCCTGTCTTTCACTAGTCTCTGAAACATACCTTTATCTTTTAAGGTTCATTTCTTTTCACTAGCATGTGGCTCTTTGTGATCTTCCCACCAAGGTGAATCTATTCCTTTATGTAACAATGATGGTGTTAATACTGCTCTTAACTTTACTGTTGTGATCTTTTTTCCTATACAGAATCATATCCACAATATAGAACAGTAGCTTATCAGATGCAACACATGCCATTGGCTTAATGAGGATCTTAAATTACTTTTCCTTTTCTGAGATAAGGCCTGGCATAGACTGAAAACTATTAAACATCTGTCTGTGAGCTATAGTACTTATTTGTCCCAGACATGATACAAGAATACCAACATAAGCTGTAAAATGCATTTATCATAAAAAAAAGACAAGCCATGAATAAATACATTCTACATCATTCATGCAATAGTTAAATAAATCATAGATGAGTTTAATGCACATACTGGTGAATCCCTTTCTTCACAATCATGACCATTTGGTTTGGAGGACTGTGCTTTTTTTTTCCCAAAGGTTAATTCTTATTGCTCAGTTGTTACACTTCTCCATTCCCACCCAATTTCCCACACTTTGCAGCCAGTTATATGAATCATCAATTAGATTTACCAGATTTTAGTTCAGAGTCATCTTAGCTTATGCAGTCCTCAAACTTATGTTAATTTTTAAGATGCTGATTCTCATGATAAACCAATGCTTCACTCAAAATTCTTCAAAAAGACACCCCCTCTTTCATTATTAAACCCCTTTGGTACATATTTTACTGTTCCATCTGCTGTGAGATAATATGTGCTTCCTGGAAAATTGCTGAAATTATTCCCTTACTGCTAATCTTTCCTTCCCCAAACACTTTTAGCCAATAGCATATCTCGCATTTCTCTCTAGCACACTGCAGAAACGAACAAACATTTTTCACCTTTATTAATGACTGTTACCTACTATATAATTCCTTATATGATTTTACCGGGCTTTAATGCTACAACTGACACTAAAAGTGACTGCTTGGAGCAAAGGTTTAAGACTATCTACTGCTAGCCTCCATCTTTGCAATAGTCCTGGTTTTGATTCTTACAGTCTACATTAATGTGTGACTCTGACCAAAGGGCAGAACATTTATTATTTACTAATATATTATTAATATTTTTACCACAAGTCAGTGATCACATCTTTCCTTATATGGACAAGGACCTTCTAACTTGAATATTATTCAGAGGCAAAACAAGGACATTTGACAGGTTGGTTACTCTTGCCTAATTTCTCAGGTAACTGACGTTAGTTTTACTGAGGAAAATCTATACTGGTTCCGTAATTATCTGCCAGACAGAAGCATTCTAATTCATTTTGGAAATGCAGAGCCTAGAATTTGCATACCATCTGGAGGAGTACCCCAAATCTCTGTCCCCGGGGCCATTACTCTTCTCCTTACGCATCAGTTATCTTTTCAAAGAAATACCTAAACTAATTAATTTTATACTCCAGTATGTTCTTAGGGAAGGTTATCACCCAATAAAAATACAGAGGGACTTTTATTTGATTGGTTCTTGGATAATAAGTTACAAGTTAATACATTTCAGCTAATTTCATGCTATTTTTGCACTCCATGAAGACTGACTTCCTTTGCTGCCTTTAATATTGCTGACTTTTAATGAACTGTTATAATACCAGTAAAGACCTACAAATACCTGTTCCTCACTCTTGATCCTTCCCTCACATTCCACTACCATAGGTTCATAGGTTCATAGGTTGGTACTAGGCTATCAGCCCTAGGGCCTATACAAGCCTAGCCATAACAATTCCCTGGCTATTTCTTCTGAATTCTTTCTCCCATCCAATCAGAGTCTGGGAGTATCTGGGTCAGGAACCTATCCTCCAACATGTTTTGTTTGTTGTGATGACAGGGTTTAGATCCTGGAGCATGTAGCTCTGAGGATAGCTGGAGTTTTTTAGCGTCTTCGTGAGGGGCAATCTTTTTAGGCCTGTTTTTTTTTTTTTTTGAGCTTCTTGGGGCCTTCCAGTTGTTGCAGATGTCTTGAGAGGAGGTACATACAATGGGGGGTTGTGTATTCACAATGGGTCTAATGACGGATGAGTACAGTGGGACAATGACCTGGATAAAATTTGTGATGAGTGCCACCACATAGAAGGATTTGACTGTTGTGGTGATGATGTGGTGAAGGTGGGACCACTGTCCATCTGTGTCCCTAAGTGTCCTATCACACTTTCAGTGTTTAGTGTATTGCCACCCACTATGGGTAATTCATGGATACATGTTTTTCCCAATAGAGTATCCACATCATTTGGGATTTTAGTAATGGCTCCAGTTTTGCAGTCATCTGCAAACTTTGTTAGCCAGAGTCCCTTAGTGTTGACCTGTAACTGAACCCTGAGGTACTCCACTTGTCACTTGTCTGGAGCTGGATTTGTAGTCGGCTACATTTTTTATATTCTTTGCCTCTGTTTCCTGTCTCCTATAATTGCTCTTCCAGCCAATTGTCCCATGTGTTTCCCATCAATGAGGAGGTCATCATTCAAACAGCCATCAGGGGTAGTTTGATGGGTTTTTTTCTAATTTTGCCCTTATTTTCCTTTGAATGTTTAGCATGTACAGCCAAAGGGGGGCATGCATTGGGCTGTCTCTGCTGGTAGTCTTTCACTAATAAAAGTGACATTACCAGAAAACAACCCCCCCCCCAAAGCATGAGAAGTAGTTTCACCGGCTTGAGTGGAGAAATCTCACTTGCCTACATGCTCACTGAGTGCCTGCAACCATTCCCTCCTCCTGTGAGAGGTGAGTCTGCTATGCTGATTCACTGCTCTCCTTCCCTGCCTGGGTCCTCAACTGTTGTAGATGCTAACCGAACTCTTGCAACTTAGTTCACAGTCAGGGCTGCATTCTCAGCACTACAGAGCTACGCACTTTCTACTACCACATTGAATCAGCTATCTTTGAAATCGTAGCCCAATTTAAACAAGAATATAAAATTACTAGATTATTATGACTCAGACTTCTCTAGCAATCAGCAAATTGATACAAAAACTTGAATCCCAGTAGATGCACTAAGTAGTTCCTAAAACACCCTTACCTTACAAAAACACTCTCACAAACATGTAGATTTATCATTCTAGGCAGCTGCCATATACATTAATGTTCTTTTTTGAATGCCACTAACAGCCTACCATTTAGTGAAAAGGTTAACCTTCTCTTCAACATAGCCATCTGCAGATTGCAAAATGATCATATTTGTCCACAGCTGGCTAACAGGCTAACATTAGTATCAAAAAGTATTCACTTAGATGTTAAACACAGGTTGCTGCATATTTTACAGACCCCTGCCCAACTGCCTATCAGTCTCAAAGCAGGTATCTGCCAAGCTTGTACATGTTGTTTGGAATTCAAGCTCTACCAACATCAGGGCTCTTATTACTATCTCATCTTCTACATTTTCCATATGTTATAATTCCTGCATTGACCTGCTTTAGAAACATGTTAATTTCACTCTTTCACCACTTCACCACATCTTTAAAAATGCCCATACTTCTTTTCCAAACTTTTCTTATCCTCAACTGTTTAAGCTCCTCTTCCAGTATTCTTGACCTAAATTACTTTTTTATATCAACTAATGGGTCAATCAGTGCTTGTATATCTGCACCAGATTCCATTTACTGCTGTAGTTACACCTTATATTTGTACTTATTTCTGTATATAATCTCTCTGAATCTATATATTGCTTTCGGTCCTGATTTTTGTACTGTAAATATTCAGTGTGGTTTTCACAAATTTGCAGCACTTATTGACCATGAACCTATGTCTCAGGTCATGGTTGAAAAGGGTCTTTTGGACCAGTTCCCATACAAAGTTATTAAGCACAATAAAACTGTATAAATGAAATAAAAGTAAACATAGGGCCACCATTAGGCTTTTTCATGAAGGGGCAGAAGGGTATTGCTCAATGAAGAATCAAACAAGTTATCCATCTTGTAGAGAAACCCATAGATTACTGTTCGAGGCTGCCTTATCTTGCTTGTAAATTATCTGTTTCTTCAATTCACCAGCAACATTTGCATATGAATGTATTTGAACTCCATTGCATTTAGGCTTTAACATTGATAGAGCCATTTGATGAATCCAGAAGTGATTATTACTTCCACATGGCTTAATAGTTAAGGTCTTCACCTCCCATGCACAAGGTACAAGGTTTGATCCTGACCTCTGACCAGTGCCTGTTTGGAATTTGGATGTTCTCGCTGTGTCTCTGTGGGGTTTCTCCCATGTCTGGAAAACATGCTGAGTGTTTCCATCTTAAACTCTCCAATGAGTGGAGCTGTGGGGAGCAGCACAGACTCTACATGGTGCCCTATAGAAGAAAGAGTTGTGCAGACCAACCACTTTGGGCATCTACTGTGGTGTGCAGTATCCTCAAGATAGGAGAACACGGATCACAAACTGCTCACTGTGGCAGGGCTGGCCACTTGACGGTGTAAAATATGGCTCTAGGTGATTCAGTCATGTTGACTAATGCCACCAAAAATGAGCATGGGTAGTTACCAGTGATAAGTGGACTAAGGACCCGGCCTACTCTCACCGATGCCAAGGACCCTTGCTAACGGTGGGAGGGGTATATGTGTCCCTACTGGCTGGCCGGTGTCTAGTTGCCCAGCCTGAGTTAGCTGGGATAGCTCTGTTGAGCGAAAGCTGGATGTAAATCCAACCAACCTGCCAAACATGAACTGAGAATTGCTATGCTTAATGTAGGTTCACTGACAGGCCGCAGCTTGGAAGTGGATGACATAATGATACAGAGAAGACTGGACATCCTATGTATCCAAGAGACAAGATGGAAGGGCAGTGCAGCAAAGCCACTTGGCTTGGGATCCAGACTCTAATACTCAGGTGGGGAACAGGCTAGAAATGGTGTAGGAATTGTGGTGAGAGAGGCTTCAGAAAGCAATGAGGGATATCATCAGAATTAATGACAGACTCATGGAAATCAGACTCCAGTGTAATGATAGGGAAGTATTCATAATCTCAGCAAATGCACCACAGCGAAAAGAGTGCATTCAGACAGCAGTTGCAGGACCTACTAGATAAAGCAGGACAACATGAATTGGTGCTGATAATGGGTGACTGAATGCACATATTGGGACAGACAGAACTGGATATGTGGACTGCCTGGGTCCACATGGGTGGGGTAACAGGAATAAAGAAGGATAAGCCATTCTAGACTTCTGTCTGGCAAATGGCTTGATAGTAGTCAACACATGGTTCAGAAAGAGAGACAGTCACAAGATCACACACAAAAGTAGCCAACATGCAACTCAGGTAGACTTCCTCCTAGTAAGAAAAAGGCACTGGGGGTAATATCCATGATCGCAAAGTCATCCCCAGTGAAACAAATGGCCCACAGCATAAACCATTAGTTGCCACAATCAGCTGTAAGCAGTGGTCAGAAAAGGCTCTAAGGTCAACAGAGACCAGGCTGAAGAAACTAAAGCAGTTCAAAGAATTACTCAGATCTCTAGTACCCCAAGAAGAGGAAGAAATAGGTGGAGTTGAAGAAGAGTGGCAGTGCCTAAAAACAGCATGTGTTAGGACTATAGAAAAGATATGTGGCCGAGCCGTGTATGGAAATAAGGTACATAAGGAAAGTTTGTGGTGGAATGCAGGAGTCCAGGAAGTTATCACAAGAAAGAAGGAGTGCAGGAAGAAATGGGAGATAGACAAGACTGACCAGGCTAGGAAGGACTACTGGCTGGCTAACAAAGAAGCTAAGAAAGAAGTTGCAGTAGCAAAGAATAGGGCATTGGAGGCACTCTACCAACTTCTGGAAAGTGACTCAGTAAGGGGCACAAAGAAACTATATCAGGTTTCAAGGCAAAGACAGAAAGACAAAGAAGATAGTCAGACACCCTTCATAAGCGATGCCAGCAACAACCTGCTCACCAGTCCACAGGACATCAAAGGCAGATGGAAGGAGTATTTCCAGCAGTTTCTGAATGAAGAAAACCCCACAGAAGCTGTACTGTCCCAGAAACAGTCTACAATGAGAGAAGAAGAGGAGCCCAGCTTAGAAGAAGTAAGAGCAGCACTAAGGAAGATGAAGTCAGGGAAAGCAGCAGCTCAGAGGAGGTCACGGCAGATGTGATAAAGGTGCTGTGTGAGATGGGGGAGAAATGGTTCCTGAGGGTACTCATAGCAGTGTGGAGAGAAAGGTGTATCCCAGATGACTGGAGAATAAGCATACTCGTGCCAGTGTACAAGAACAAATGGGACATCCACAACTGTGAGCAGTACAGAGGCATGAAACTCCTATCACATTACATGAAAGTTCTGGAGAGGGTGATTGATAAACGGATACGCAGAATAGTAGAATGTAAGATGGGAGATGAACAGTTCGGATTCAGATCAGGATGCAGCACAATTGACCAGATGTTTGCATTGAGACAGATACTTGAGAAGAAGCTATAGATGAGGAGAGAGTCCAACTGGGCATTCCTAGACTTGGAGAAAGCATATGACAAGGTCCCAAGAAAGCTAATCTGGGCAGTACTGCGGTGGTCTGATGTCCCAGAAACATTGGTAAAATTACTGCAGGCTATGTACAAGGACCCAGTGACTCAAGTATGAACAGTTTTCGGCCTCACAGAGGGGTTCCCAGTGGGAGTGGTTGTACATCAGGGTTCAGCTCTGAGCCCATTGCTGTTCATACTGAGGATGGACTACATTAGCAAACAGGTTGGAAGGGACAGATCAACAAAGCTGCTGTATGCAGACGATGTGGCAGTACAGGCAGACTCTGAGCTAGAACTTCAGCAAAGGATAGAAGAAAGGAATGAAAATCTGAAGGCACATAGGAAGAAACTAAGCACAGATAAGACAGCAGTAATGGCAGCAAACTGGGGAAATCAGAAGAAGCTGAGAATAGAGATAGAAGGGAAGATAGTGGAACAGGTAAACAGCTTCAAGTATCTGGGAGGGGTGGTTGAAGAGAAGGGTAGTCTGAATGAAGAGGTCAAAGCTAGAATCAGAGGGGCTGCAGCCAACTGGCATAGAGTATCAGGTGTAGTCTATGACAGAAGAATGACAAAGATGCTGAAAAGTAAGGTGTACAAAACAGTGGTGCAACCAGTACTACTGTATGGTGCAGAAACCTGGGCAGTAAAGGCAGAACAGTTGAAGAAGCTTGAAGTGATGGAAATTAAGTGCCTGAAAAAGGTGGTAGGATGCACACTGTGGAACAAATGAAGAAATGAGGACATAAGAGCAGACGCCAAAGTAGCGCCAGTTGCAGAAAAGATCAAACAGTGGTGGTTTGGACACACGTAGAAAAGCAGAAGACAATCTGGTGAGGAAAATTTGGGACAGATAGGAAGAAGATAAGAGGAAGCAAGGACGTCCAGCAAAGAGGTGGATGGATTGTGTGAAAGAAGATCTGTGACAGTCAGGCATGAATGTTGAAGAAGGCAGGAGTGTGGCCCTGAACCCAGAGAGTTTGCAACAGCTAACATGATACCCCGACCCCATGTAGAAAACAAATTGGAAAAAGGGCCTGCTGATGATAATAATAATAATAATGATATCATTAGTGAGTTCTAAGCAATCTAGTAATAAAAGAAAACCGGCTGCAGAAGAGTCTGTAAATGTTCCCTTCATCTTCTTCATCGTCTCCATAAGAATCTACCACACTTTGCAAAGAGTTTATTTATCTCTAACAAGTCTACAGCACATACATGGTTGCTATATTTTTTTGTTCTGCTCTGATATTTGTTAACTACAAGGAAGGAACAAAAGGTTTTTGCAATTGTTATGGGTTTCTAATACCATGACAAGTATGGACCCCATTCCTGAGTTAGAGTCTATGAAATTAGCATTGTTTCAGTTTTGTTGGTGTCTTCCAGCAGTGCTGGCCATGCAATGAGCCCAGAATTTCCTCTGTGTGGATTTAATATGCAGATATATGTACTGACAGCATATTTAAGCAAACTTCATTCTTTTTATTAGACATGTTGCTCTTACTACTTTTGTAACTATCTAGTTATGTTTTCTGCATGCATTTTCTGATATTTTCTGACTTTAGTTCACTCAGCATGCAGGACACTAGCCCCAGCTATTTCAGTGAGTAATGTTACTTTGCCCTCTTTTATTTGTATACTATATCTGTTTTTCTTGTTTTTACTTTCTTAGCTGTTGGTATTAGATGATCCTTTATAATCAGAACTTCTTAATTTTCCATAATTCTGTGTGGATTGTGTCTTCATTGCTTATCTATTTGTATACTGTAGAGCGTGCACAATCCCCATTGTAATAGTTGTGTCATGTATGGGCATATTTAAAGATGTGGTGAAATGGTCAAAGAATGAGATTAACCTTAGTAATGGATAGTAACCTTAACCATAATGCTAACCCTTCCCTCAACCCTAACCCTACACACAAACATTCACAAACATGCAAACAACACTACATCTATCTCCTAAACTAACCTTGACCTTAACTCATTACATCCGAGTGGCGCCTCCAGGTGCATCTGCAGTTAACTCCTACTGATGCCTCTAGGGGTCAATATTGATTGTTCATATTTGCATCAATAATTCCAAAACCATGCTATGTACAAGGTTTTTAAAATAATTTTTTCTTAAAGCTTACACAATGACAAACTCAAATGCATTAATATTTGATTTGTCTAGTACAGGTAAAGAGATATTAACTGTCGTTTTTATGATATTAATTTATGTAGATATAATGTTCATATTTTTTAACTATCTCAACAACCAAGTAACAGGCAAAACTCCTTAGCCTCATATGAAACCTGTTAGCTAGATCAACAAAATGCTGCCGGCAGTATGTGTGTAACTTGAACGGTTGCTGAGATATTGTGAGTTGTTTACAAAATACTACAAATGTAATAGTTACTGTGTTTACTGCTCCTTATAAAGAATACTATCATTATAAAATACTTTGTACTGAAGACATTGCTATTTACACTTCTTGCATAACCTGTATGGTTCCAGAGATATGAACATTTGTTTGAAATGAGAAGACATAATCTGATTCTATCAAAAGGCTTAGGCTCCGGCCAATGGAAGTTGCAATGCAAACTTCATGAGCTCCATTGGAGTGAATGAGTTAACCCTAAAATATGCGAAGTCGCACACAAGCATACACCTATCCATCACTCATACCCTATTTGAACCCTCACTCATATACACATGCACAAACACTCTTAATCTTCCAGCCCCACATATCCATTTCAACATTTCACATCATCAACATTTCCACCACTCAACTATCCATACTGTTGGCGTTAAATCACACCCCCCTGCATTTGTCAAACAACAAACAGCATTCAAGCAAACAGAAATGAACTATATATATATATATATATATATATATATATATATATATATATATATATATGTGTATGTATATATAGATTCATGTTTATATATATAGCTATAGATGGCTTTAGATAGGTAGATATATACATAGACAGATGTATACATAGATATAATCTTGCCATACACTGTTTTTATATATAGTTTGATAAGCATGAAATACTTTTCTTCTGTTCTTCTCCAACTGGTCCAAACATTTTTGAGGCCAGTCATTCATACAAAAGTTGTAAGTCAGAACAGGAAATGGAAGCAGATTTATAGTTTGAAATTTATTCGAGATGTCAAGGCATTTTCAATATTAACTTTACTAAAATCTATTCTCATTTGTGAATGTTTTATTTCTAACCCTTGCTCTATTCCTAAATATTTTGTTTAAGTTCTTATTTACCACATTCCTACCCCAGGATGATATTTTCTTGGTGCTTCAGATTTTCATTTTTATATTATTTAAAAAAAGTTTTAACCAAAGTTTCAGGTGCTTGTCTCATGAGCTATATTGTTTTAAGTAACCCACAAAAAATAGATGAGATGCTATTGGACAAGGTTATTCTTTAGATGTTAAGCTGTAACCTGTAACCATAGTCTTGCCTCTTAAACAAACAGCTTAATGGGGCAAGGACTATACAAAACACCAATGTAACAAAGAATCACCTGAGAATATCTCCTTTGGATGTTTCTCTCTGCAATAATAATTTCCCCTTTATCTTGACTCAGCTGTAAAGTGGTTTGCCACTGTTTCATAATAGCTGTTATGTCGTTAATCAGTATAGGATGTTTCCCATGTCTGTTTAAACATTCCATAATCCATGAATGTTGCATACTGTCAAGTGGTGTTTAGTAATCTATCCATGCCATACTTAGGTTTCACCCCTACTTGCAGCTCTCTGTTATGGCTCTAACAACAGAGGATCCTTTGTTCCATGTGTTTTTTTTTTCTGTTACCATTTTGTTCTGCTGTGTGAAGACCATGCCCTGGCCCAGCAATAAAGGAGCCTCAATCCTCACCACTAACACTAGGGAGGTTGTCTCCTAGAAGAGGAAAGGATAACTGATACACACGGTAAAGTACAATTTCCCTTAAGTGCACACAGAGATCACAGTCAGTCTGGGGCTGGTTGCTCCCTTGCTCTCCAGGTCTCCAATAAGACTCCCCACTGGCACAGCTATAGGGTCCAGATCTCAGCCTAGCTGGCAAGCTAACCTCCAGTACTCTCTCTTTCCAACCAGTGCTTTGTGTCCCTGCCCAGGTAGCTGACACACCACACACACTTTGAGATAAGTATTTATACAACTTCACAGACACTTCTGGGAAAGGCTGACACAGATTCTCCAGCTGTGCCCCTTTACCCAGACTATACGGTAGTAATTCTTGGCACCACCAGCTAATATTATCAGCTACCCAAAGGCCCTTGAAAGGGTGTCCAATTATTACTGTGTAATATTATTATCAAATTGGTAATGTGACTATTCAGTCTTAAGGCTTATTAGAGTGGCTTATTACGATAATGTCTATAAATATGCAATGCACTCTAGAACCTATCTCTATACAAACCAGCCACAGGTAAAGGTTTTTAAAATATTTAATAATAAATAATTAAAACATAAGACAATACTACTACCCCACAGAGATATCTAAGAGTTCAGAGATCACACAGAAACTTAAAACACTACAGTAGGATAGGTCTGATGTCAAAGAAAAACACTTAATCTAACTTTCTAATCTTTAGCTATTCTTAAGAGAAAACACAGTGCTATAATCTTACTTACATACATAAAGAGCATAAGCAGTACTGGGGTTTATGGTCCAAGACAAATGCTTTCAGTCTCTCACCGAACCATAGTTTTTAAAACACTAACAAACAGCTCTGCTAAAGCCCTCCCAAATTACATAATTTTGACAGTTAGCTTTTCCCAGTATTTACATTACATCATTTTGACCCTTAGTCTGGAGTTCCCAGGAAAACAAACTGCATTATTTAGCAAGCTATCACCTGCTCAGGAAACTACAGCAATAAAAGACATTTCATATGTATACACTAACAATTATTCCTTAAGTTAAGACAGCAGAAAGAATCTGTTCAGCCAGTCGCTTTGGCACCATTTTTCAGATAATTGTAACTTCAAAGAACATTTGAAATGCTTGGCTTGATTTTCCTTACAGCAGATGGCAATGTGGCAACAATCTTAAAGTTCACATTTTACAGTGTTTTCTTTCATTTAAAAACACAAGCTTGTATTTTACATTTATTTATACAAATGATAGAATTATGTATCAAATTCTATTTGACTAGGCTGGCAGCCTTCGCCTATCTTTCCCCAATCTTCACATCTCTTATTTGACTAGGCTGGCAGCCTTCACCCATCTTTCCCCAATCTTCAGATGCTGCTATGATTTCTTTCTAAGTGACTATAAACTCTGTCTGCATTAATTCCAGTATATAATTTTATATACTGTTGGAAGGAAAGTTATTGGTCTGTAGTTCTCAGGATGGCTTGCAGGTTCACTCTTAAGGAGTATGTGTTTTCCATTTGTTCTCTACAGGATGTGCATATAAATACATTTTACTCAGGGCTAAATCTTTGCTTGAAGGTAGGTACAATTTCTCTGCCTGTTACTTAATGCTGCTTTGTATCCTCTATAATAAAGCTTCTTATTGCTTTTATTTTCAACTCTTCTATATTTGGTTTATCTGTTATGTTCAATAGGGTCTTTCTCACTCAGATAGAAGGGGGGGAGGGGCACATGATAAATAAGTTATTTTCTCCTATCACTGTCAAAATCCAAATTTTCTAGCCAGATCTAGTGACCCTTATGACGTTATTTCTAATAGTTTTGCTGACATCAATGCTAATAGGTCTGCAATTGAAATGTGTGGTTAGAATTGAGAATTCTTGTGCCTCTGCACATAGTCTTTACTTCCTGAACCTGAAGAGAAATTTTGCAATGCAGAAGATAATATTCTACTGAGAAAAAATCGCAACCTGTCAGCCATGTCCTAAACTATAAGACAATGCCCAGATATGCTAAAACATATGAAGTGTCCCCTGTTAAACATCAGTGGCCACATGGTCCAGCTGCATTAAACATATGTATAATTAAAATCACATTTGACAACATTTTTTCTTAATGCTGTCAAAAATATACATAGTACATATTTCTCCATTAAGTGTTATGCTTGCTGAAAGCTATTCAAACCAGATAAATATGTATTGACAAATCATTTAAGTTACAGCTGTTGACACAGTAAGAATAAGTTTAATAAATAAGTATTCTCAAGTTGCAGCCAGCATTGCCCAACACTCTTTCTTCACATGTAATAGTAAGGAAAAATGCTAAACAAAGTTTGATGAAAGAGAAGTTTCGTAGCTTACAATATTCAAGTTTCTGCCTACTGGGTAAGGCACCGTTAATGAAATAATAGCAGTCTGTCTTCTGTTTTGCCTTTTCAGAAGCACTTTTTTCAGCATATAGTCATAAATATTTTCACATTTTAAATATATTTCTGCCTGTCAATACCCTTCTCCATGCCAGGCAAATTATATTGCATAAAGGGTTAGGTGTGACATTTTCTGTGACAAAATATTGTTTCAGTATTGACTGAGAACTACTTCAATCTCCTTTAACATTGCATTTGAATTTCTCCAGCGGGATGAAACCCTAAGTGTGACCCAGATGATCCCAGACTGATTAGTGGTTCAAGAAACTGGTAGGCCAGAAAGGGGTGGATGAGAGATGCACAACTTATATTGGTATGCGCAGCTGGGTGGGAGTGTCCTGTTGGATCCTCACCCAGTGCTGAAAGAAAGTAGAGAATAGGCTATACTCTCCTCAGTGATGAGAAAGCCAGGAGTGGGGTAAGGCTACATTAAAAAAAGAATCCCTAATGGCTGCCAGGGTGATATCTCTATGACAGCCTATCACCCTATGAAAACAAATGGGTCAATCAATTGTGGTGAGGCTGATGGTCGGCAGGTAGTGGGAACTAAAAAATATTTAAATTAAAAAATGTTTTTAACTTGGATATATATATATATATATATATATATATATATATATATATATTCTGGAAAAAACACTGAAACCAGGTACAACAAAAAGGGTCTATATCACAATGTCGAACTTACAAAAGTTCAATTGTTGTAATATTGAACCCTACTGTCCGAAACCAACAAAATTGAAAGCACAGAACAGCGATTTTTTTCCCAGGGAAAAAAAGCACTGTCCCGTGACAAAAAAAAGAAAAACTTAACCTTAAACTTAAATTGAAGTGGGGGGCTTCGCCCCCACACCCCCCCCTACATAAATATACCAACTCAGAGATCGCACCACAGTGGAGGAAATAGCAAAGCCACAAAAATGGCCCACAGATTTTTTTCCCATAGGGCTATCCCCTTACCATGACACGTGCCCTAACCCTAAGTTCCGTAATGACTGCAGCGCAGTGAAGGGCATAGCATTGTCCTCCACTATGGGGTGACAATCACGAACCTTAGAGTTAGGGCATGGGTTAGGGTAAGGGGATAGCTTTACTAACTATCTCCTTACCCTAACCCGTGCCCTAACCCTAAGGTCCATGACTATCGCACCATAGTGGAGAACATAGCTTGTTTTTATGCCCTCCACTGTGCTGCAGTGTTTTTGGTGAAGTGCACTTACGCAAAAGTTCACTTTCGTTAAAGTGAACTTTTGCATAAGTGAGGCTTCCTATTACAAGTTCGAAGTAGTAAACTTTTGTTCTTGTTCTTGTAATAGGAATCCATATATATATATATATATATATATATATATATATATATATATATATATATATATATATATGTATGCATATATATATGTATATATATATATATATACATATATATATATATATATATATATATATATATGTATATATACACATATATAGATATATACATATATATATATATATATATATATATATATATATATATATATATATATATACACACACACACACACACACACATGCTATACATATTGATAATCTTTGTTCCAGAAAAAGATGGTATAAATGCAATATGTGTTCACAGAATGTGCTGCAACTGTTATGAGCCCTCAGGATGGAGCTCTATAAAATACAATTATTTTTTTTCCTACTTTGCTCTGTGTTCTAACCTCATTCCTTTTTATTATGTATTTTGTAGTGCATAGAGCACACTGATCACACTCAAAAATAAGCAAAAAGAGAAGTGCTTTACTTGCTCTGATGTACCAGTAGCTATAAGGGAAAAAGTATATGAGCATGAAGTGTTTTACTTTTTTGAAAACTTTTACTTAAAACTGACAAGCACCAGCCAAACGCTAAGTGCCCCAGTGATGAATAAAATGGCTTCAAAAGTTATGAGATATTTCACACAGTGTCTAACAGGTTTAAAGCAGCTTTAGCTTCATGCCCTTTTTCCTGTTGATGGCTGTCACTGGCCACAGTTATGCTCTAGTATGAGACTAAAAGGTAACAACATTGAATGGTATTTAGTAAACCTATGTTTTGTACCTTTCTTACACTAGAAGTGTGTTTAACAAAGGCTGGCTATGTACTACAAGATTTCTCATGCTCATATAGAGCTTTTTTTTTGCTACCCCCCACCCCCCGCAGCTGACCATCAACTCCCACCAATTCCTCTGTGTTTACCTACTTTAGCCTGTCTTAGATTGAATCTAGCCCACATCTGAGCTCAGTGAGGACATCAAGGATGCTGGTGAAGCTTCATACTGCTGCCATGGATTGTGTCTTAACCCCATCCCATCCCACTACAGCTTTGCAAACTCTGTAATTGTTACCCACAGGAAGCACATCCACCGCTCTGCACATGCACAACCTCCCACCCAAAATGCATACTGCTTGCAGCATGGAGCTCACCTATTTCTTAATGCTGCTGTTGTAGTAAGCATGGGTAACCACACTCTAAATGATGGGCAAGTCAGCATCAGCTCATCATTCCCATCCTCATCCCATCCTATCTCTGCAGTGCCGGTGCTGCTAGTTTAACTCGGATCTAAACTAAGGGGGTGGCTACTTTAGGTGTAAGCTGTTAGGAGTAGTAATTGGCATCAATGAAGAGATACCAGTCATTATAGCTGAAAGTTAGTGGTGTGAATCTGATTGCTGTTCTTTGAGCAGTGCTGATTTGTCAGTGAAAGTCTGTAAGAAGTATCAGTAATTATACAAGCAGCAATCATAAGAATGTTTTATTCACAGTTGTATGAACATTTTCAGCACTTGCGGAACTGCAAGGAGTTTGTAAAGTGTTTAATTTACAAACACAAGCTGCAGAGGTTGATTCTCACGTGGGGTAACCGGCTATGCTTAAAATGGCCTACAAAGGCAGTTAGCCTAGTACTAATCTATGAACCTTTGAACCTATGAATTTGCAAAGATAGCAAAGAGTTATTGTGTAGATGCCTAACAGCGCTCTCCCTAAAGCTTGTTTGCTTTGCTCCTAAACACATGCAATCATTTTGTCATCCTCAGCTCTAGATGAAGAGAATGTCATTTAGGGGACTGCCCAGGTTGCCAAATGATCTACCTCCAGCTTTGCTCAACAGATTAGTATAGCCAATAATTCACCATTATCTTCTTAGGCTGATTTACTTGCTGCAGTAATTATATTATTATACTGTTATTACTGGCATGGGAAATTTGACTAGTGGCTTGGTTTTTTTGCTCAAATTGATGTGGGGAGGAAGAGAGAAATTACAAGGTTTAGCCTGCTTTCCATTTTCAAGGGAGGGGAGGAGTATTTATTTGTGGCACACTCTACAGCAGAAACTTATGGTAAGCTTGAGATTAATGAAAATGCTTATCTTTAAGGAGAACAGACAAAATAATCATATCATATAGAAATGTGGTGTGCATGACACTGTCCAGTACATGCCAACCCGATGGTCACTAATGAGTATGTACGAGGAGTAAGGGGTTTAACAGGAAAAATAGATCATCTCTACTGTGAATGGAACTGATCTTGATATTCTGGAACTTTAACCTCAAGGGAATGAATGAATCCCCAAGTCTTTTTACTACAGGAGGAATAAATGGATCAATAGATCAGTCATGAAGGATAAGCTTTTTGGTTAAGAGAAGGATCAGAACTAAAATAATATATATATATATATATATATATATATATATATATATATATATATATATATATATGGTTCTACCTGACTTCACCGAAACACCAAAACACCGACAACGCAATCACCGAAACCACATAACCGACAGTACAAAAACACGAAATTTCACATGCCCGACAACGAAATAACCGACGGTACACAAACACGAAACCTTATACACTTCACACACCACAATCAACAAACAAAACACATTCCCCATCCAAAAACCACATACACAACACAAGCACACCAAAATCCCTGCAAACCCACACTAAACCTCACATACACAACTACCTACAACCCTAACCCAAACCCTAACCCTAAGGTCCGTCACTACCGCACACTTACCTGACCCGCTCCTAACCCTAACTCACTTATCCGCCTAACCCAAACACAATCACTACCGCACTTACCTGACCCGCTCACTAACCCTAACTCACTTATCCCGCCCCTAACCCAAACACATTCACTACCGCACACTTACCTGACCCGCTCCCTAACCCTAACTCACTTAACCCACCCCTATCCACACTTACCTTACTCACACCCTAACGTCCGTCACTACCGCATACTTACACAGCCTTTTCCCATTTCGGCATCCTCAGCGTCGGTGCTTTCATCCGTCAGGTCGGTCTTCTGCACTGTCGATCTTCTGGGTCCCGTCGCGTCGGTCTTCTGCACTTTCGCTCTTCTGCGGCTCTCGATTTCCCTGTCGATGTTCCGGCGTGTCGGTGAAGTCAGGTAGAACCATATATATATATATATATATATATATATATATACATATCTTACTATGTGGTCTTAAAATAAATTAAATTCACAAATAGGCATATCTATCTATGCGGTCTACTTAAAATGAATTAAACTCACAAATATGTAAACACAAATCATCAACAAAACTAAAGTTATACTAAGGCAGTGTGTTGTATGTGTGTGAGCGTGTGTGTGTGTGTGTGTGTGTGTGTGTGTGTGTGTGTGTGTGTGTGTGTGTGTGTGTGTGTGTGAGTTAGTGACATCCTGTTGCAGTCATTGAAATTCTTTATACCCTTTCCTGAAAATTACTCCAGTATGCATTGGGGCCCCATACATCAGGATAAATAGAATTTGTCTAAAAAGTGAGTGCTACTGCATAACACTGTGCTGAATATCTTTTTTTCCATCCACAGGCCAGCCAGCAACTTGACCTCCAACTTGTAACTTTGCCTTTTCCTGATAATTACTAGGACCCCCCTCCCCCCCCAAATCAGGATACCTAGAAACTGCAAAGAAGATGAGTGCAACAGTATAACACTGTGCTGAAAATTCTTTTCTCCATCCATGGCAAGCCAACAACTTGACTTCCAACTAGTAGTTGTATGTTTCTTTAGTATAAAGCAAGTGCTGTACAACCTTTAACTAATTAACTAATTTTATTGCTACAGTGAAAGCCTAATGCACTTCTATTTCTACATTCCTCTACCTATTTCATATACTTTTATACACACCATAGTGTAAGTACCCCCTATAACTGTAATAATATAACCTGAAAAAATAAGGTTCCCAGTGGAGTATAAGTCTTTTTTAGGGACTTTGATATATTTTTCCATTTTTTAATCAGTATATCATTTGTTTGGATACAAGAACATCTACCTGTGCATAAAATTCACAGATTCTTTTCTTGGTGTTTGACTTTTGCTTCTGCTACAAGGATAAACCCCGTCCATTCATCCTCAATCAAGATGTGCAATCTCCACTACGCTACTCCCAGTTCCTACCCACCCCCACATCATGTACCCCTCTCTCCTCTGCACTGGCTGCAATTTCCTCCATTCCTCTCATACAAATCATTAAACTGCTGTACGTGTCTTCCTCAATCCTCATTGCCTCACCTTCTGCCTCCCCCTCCTTGTCTCACTCTTCTCCTTCACTCCTTAAGTGTCTCATACTCCATTTAATACATTAACTTCTTCTTTAGTCTTTTATACTATTATTCTCACTCTTACATAAACCATGCCACTACCTTCTCCTCACACACTTTATATTACTCTAATCTAAAATATTAAAAATACAATCAACTCTCTCAATCGCTATAATAAATGAATATTAACAATTTCTATGATATTTCCCCAAACATATTTCACATAGGCCTCATTCTGCTAGTCCAGACAAAAATACTTTACACATACCTTTCTAACTATAAAATAAAATTAACAGCCATCACAAGGAAGTAAGGTAACGTAAACAGATTTTACTTCTCCTACATCCATCGGTGCAGCGACATCCACTAAACCTTGTTCCCATCCAGCCTCCAATACACCCACCCTCACTGGGTTCCTATTATATACTTGAAGAGGCATTTCATCGACTGCCTCTTCATCGACCATTAAATAATAAAAGCACAAAACAGTGAATGGTCATATAAGCAATTTCTTTCCCTGGGAAAGAAATTGCTTGGCCACCTCTGTTACTTTGCTGTTTTCCCCACTGTAGTGCGATCTCAGAGGTGGTATATTTAGTTAAGGGGTGTGAGGGGCACAGCCCTCCACATTGGGAGTTCTGGGGGGGCAAAGCCCCCCACTTTGTATTGTTCGTAGTGATGTGTTTTTTTGTTTAGGGTAAGCGATTTCTTTCAAGGGAAAGAATAAATGCACGTTCACTGTTTTGTATTTTCATGGTTTACGGGTCGATGAAGAGGCATTCGATGAAACATCTCTTCGAGTATCTAATATAGACCCACACACACACTAAGGCCTTAAAGCTTGTTATAGGAATTTTCAAATCATATATAATAAAATTACTGGTTTCACATTTGAACAACCCATTATACCCCTGATGTCCTAGCCATTACTGAGACTTGGCTTAAGCATAATATAAAAGACTCTTATGTTTCTTTCCCAGTGCTATATCATAATCAGATAAGATAGAGCACTAAAGAAGGCAGGAGGAACAACCTTACTTTGTATTTTTACTCCTTACAAAAATTTTATCCCAAAATTTGTCAGTGCCAAATTTCTTATTATCTTCTTAAAACTAAATGATACAAAAAGCATATGCATCAATGTGCTTTATATCCTTCCTGGACTCAACATTCCCATCCTGAAAGAAATACAATCCTGGATATCAGATACAGCTTCCAGTGCAACTATCATTCTTGTTGATGTTAATATCGATTGACAGAACATAACCTCTGACATCCCAAAATCCAGCATGAAACTATTCGGCTTCACTAAACTTATTAAAACATCAAGCAAATATAATAAAAATTATAATCCATCACTGGATTCTAGTTACCAACCCATGTATATTTACTATAGCTGGTAAACTTCCAAGTTCTGTAAGTGATTACTTACCAACATATGTCCATAAAACTACTCCCTAATTAGCCAAAGAACATAATATAAAACAACTCCCAATCTTTCAAAATTTAAGCAACAGTCTTTTGTTAATTCATTAAAAGCCATGAACTGGTCCATTCTAAAAGTTTTACTTTTACTTAAAGCTATAAATTATTTGAGTGTAACAATTCCAGACAATCCTAACAACTTTGCCCTTCTGTGTGCAAAACAAATCAAGTCCAGTCATACTCCTTGATATTCTAAATCATGGAAACACCTTCTGAATGACAAGGACAATGCATGGAATGAATGACAAAACAGCAAAACCAACAAACTTTAAAACTTTTCAGGCAACTCCATTATCAGGTCAAAAAACAAGTAACCAGAGATAAAAACATTCTTATACTCTTTTTACAAACCATCCATAAAAATAATTTCTCGAAAAACTCTGGCCTTACTTAACTCAGGATCAAAAAAGACCCCAGTGCTTGCTCTGAAACACCCAATCAAACAAGGAGCCATCTGATGCTTATTTTATTGAATGCATATCTAACTTAACTGCAAGCCTCTCACACACTCCCACTTCTCCTACAAAACTCCTCTAACTCTGTTCCCAACTCACTCCCTCCTCATAACACACACAACTATCCTCATCATACCTTTCTCCAACCAGACTTCTCTCATGCTAATCTCAATATTTTTTTTTCTCCTTTACTCTTCAACCTGTTCTGACTAACCTTGTAAAAAACTTAAACTTAAATCTTGCTGTACCTCTGCTGGTAACCTCCCACCTGAATACCTCAAACTAGCTGCAGAGGCCATAGCCTAGTTAATTAGCATCCTTATCACTAGATCGATTCCTTTGTCCTATGTTGATAACTTATTCCACTGCATAAGGGAAGTAACTCGACCAAATTTCCCAACTTTCAGCCAACTGACATTTTTGTTCCCTCTCTCAGAACTCTTACAAAATTGTGTACATAAACATTTTCTAAAGTTTCTACTGCAAAATCAACTATTAATAACCACACAACATTGTTTTCAGCCAGCCCACAGTACTATAACTGCCTTAATATCATTTATGATTATTGTAAATAAAGACAGAGGGTCTGATAAACTTGTTTCTGCACTATTTCTTGACCTGTCAAAGGTTTAGACAATGTCTCCCATTCTAAACTCTTACATGAACTTTCTGTTCTTGGACTATTACCTCAGACTCTCAAATGGTTTAGCAACTACCTATATAACAGACAGTAGTCAGTGAAATGGCAAGGCTCCCTCTCACTGTACATACCCAATATAACTTGTGTCCCTGTACGGTCCACCCTTGGCTCCTACTCTTTATATTTTCATCAATAATCTTCATACATCATCCTGTCAAAGCTCACTAATTCAATATGCAGATGACTAGACAATCATCTGCTCTTCAACCAGTCCTGCACACCTACAGCAAATAACAGAAGAATCTTTCATCTCTACTGAGACCTGGCTTACTAATGCCCAGCTCTTATTTAACCACAAGAAAACAAATCTTATCTTTGCACCTAAATTGCACCTTTCCAGACACATACAAGGTCAAGATTTGCTACTTGAACAATACAGAAATAGAACTACTTTCCGATACCAGACAATTAGAGGTGACAATAGATGAGAATCTTAAGTTTGACCTACACATCTTAAGCAAGATTCAAAAAAAAAAAACACCAAAAACGTGGAATGTTATACAAACATAAACATTTCCTGAAGTATCTTCTACTTTTACTAGTATTTGGAGCTCAAGTCCTTCCTAACCTACGATCTTCTTTAAAAACAAAACTTGAAACTTACTATACCGAGACTACTAAGTTCGCAATTAATACAACATACTATTCCCATCTGCAGTCACTGTGGCTCAAACTTCCCTACCATCTCTCCTACCTTCAACTAATATCTGCCCACAACATTATCAATAAACCATCAGCCAGACCTGCCATGCCCTTAGCGCTATACTCATCAAGTACTTCCCCCAAAGACCTCCCTGATCCACTGATAAACAAAAAAAATCTCATTATATAAGATGACTAAGTCATAGGGCTAAAGCCTCTACTCCTACTCTGTAGCCAAAAGTTGGAACTCCCTACCTCTAATCAACCCTAAACTTCTAACATTCAAACACTCTTTAAAGGAATTTTTATCCAAATTATTAATTTGCTCCTGCTATAACCCAGGTTGAACTCTATAGTGTTCTACCTGTCTACTTGCAAGTCATGCTCCTATCCATTTCTGTATTTTTCATAAAATCCTCAACGTTTTCACTATTTTATTCTTTTCCTCTCCCTTGTAATGCTCATTCTCTCTCATATTGCACTTTACATCTGTCCTAGTATCCCCCTCCTAGGCCTGTCTTTCCTTACAGCTGCTACTCTTTGCTATTGGGACTTATCTCCTAATTGCCTTACCATGCTCCTTTCCCATCTTCTTGCTTTTGCCTTGAAAATATACTCCTCGCTCAATATGTCTTCTCAAACTGTAATACTTATTTGTCTGCCGTGGATTGTAATTCAGCTTATGCTTAACACTGTACTTATTTCTCAGAGCATAGTATCTTAATATTATACCCTTCAGTTTAATACTATGTTATTGCTACTTTCATCATGCAATGTGATAGCATAGTATCTTAATATTATACCCTTCAGTTTAATACTATGTTATTGCTATTATCATCATGCAATGTCATATACTATGCTTTTTGTTATCATGTGTTTATAATTGTGATGTACTAGGAGCTTTTTTCCGTAGGCTACTACTGAAAATGGACATACTTGACCCAGTCTGACTTTCCAATTGGTTTTGGACATGGCTAAATGTGTGGACATTTTGTAATAGATATAGATATTTTTCAGTTAGATTTTTTTTGTGAATGAACCCCATATATATATATATATATATATATATATATATATATATATATATATGGATTTGTATCACTTCACTGAAAGACCATTTCACTGACACCCATTCACTGAGACCAAATCACCTAAAGTTCATTTCACTGAAAGTTAATTTCACTTAAACCTCATTTCACTGACAAATAGTACTCTAAGGCAAGTCAAAGGTATATGTCCTTTTCTCCACTGTAGTGCGATCCTAGCGTTAGTATATATGGTTATGGGGGGCCCAGCTGCCCACATTGGGAGGTGTGGGTTGTGTAGCCTCCCACTTAATTTGATTTTCTGTTGTCTGGTTTTGTTTTGCATTATTTGGTAAAACCCAATTAGGTGGGGAGCTACACCCCCCCCCAACTATATATACTAACGCCAGGATCGCACTACAGTGGGGAAAAGGACATACACCTTTGACTTGCCTTAGACTACTATTTGTCAGTAAAATTAGTTTTAGGTGAAATGAACTTTAGGTGATTTGGTGTCAGTGAAATGGTCTTTCAGTGAAGTGATACAAATCCATATATATATATATATATATATATATATATATATATATATATATATATATATATATATATATATATCTATATAGGTATATGTATATATATATATATATATATATATATATATATATATATATATATATATATATATATATATATATATATATATATATATATATATATATATATATATATATATATATATATATATATATATATATATATATATATATATATATATATATATATATATATATATATATATATATATATATATATATTAGTATTTGTCTACTCTTCTCTGGCTGTGATTGTACATGCATTTATTGTATGGGATTGTCTCTTACAGTACAGTTGACTGCATATTCTATGTTCTGCTGTACATGTGCATTTATTCTGTTGACTGTACTTGCATTTTTCACCTCAGTCTGTGGCTTAAATGGGCAAGAGGGCAGTATACTAGGGCACAGGGACAGTCCATGTCCCAATGAGTGCCTCAGTCAATGGGGAGAATAAAGAAAAAAGTGCATTTTTAAGTAAATTATATTACTAAAGTGAATTAAGTAATAGCTGTCCAGCATGACCACAATTCGGCAGCAGTCATTGCAGGTGTGATAGTGGTTGCAAACTTGCACATAGCTGAGTGACAGCCAGGAAAATCAGGGTCAGAGTTGTACATACATGCACAATTGTGCAAGCATGCCAACACAGGTGATAACATATTCATTTCACAGCTGAAACAGTGAAGGGTTCAGAGTTTCATTTAGTTTTTATTTGAATTAAAAAAATGCAGCAGGCAAAGAAAAGCTTCTCGGACTTTAATGATGGGTTAGAAGGGGTATGACAAAGTGATTGCTTTCAGTTGTTCATAGATTTACACTGGGTGTGACGAGGGTGGACAAGATTAGGAATAAATATATTAGAGGGTCAGTCCAGGTTGGAAGGTTTGGAGACAAGGCCAGAGAGGCAAGCTTACATTGGTTTGGACATGTGCTGAAGAGGGATGCTAAGTATACTGAAAAAAAGATGCTAAGGATGAAGCTACCAGGTAACAGGAAAAGAGGAAGGCCTAAGATAAGGTTTATGGATGTGGTGAGAGAGGACATGCAGATTGTTGGTGTGACAGAGTAAGATGCAGAGGACAGGAAGAAATGGAAACAGATGATCCGCTGTGGCAACCCCTAACGGGAACAGCCAAAGAAGATGATGATGATGTCCATAATTATTGCAACAGTTCAGTATTTTTATGTAGACTATCTCTTGCTCTCAAGTTGCTACAGGTCTCATATGTGTACAAAGGACAAAAAATACAAGGAAAATCAAAATGGTTCTGCAAAATCAGGGACTAGACAAAGGTATGGCACTTTGCATATTTCTCAACTTCTTTGCTCAAGAATTCTGGGCAAGCACAAAAATAAAGGAAGAACAAAATTGTGATTTTTTTTTTAAATGTTACTCTAAAGTATCTATCTGTTTATTTATTTATTGATGTTTGTTTACCAGGAACGTCCGACTGGGTTAGTAGTGTCCACTTTCAGTGGAGGCCCAGGGAAAAAAGCTCCAGAAGTATATAATTTACATATTAATATATTTTAAGTTTTACATCTTCTGCAATAGCAATATTGCATTTTACAATAAAACACACTTAGACAACAATAATTACATTATTGCAAGGATATGCTAAAGATATAAAGAGAAAGTAAGAGAGAAGAGGGTATGGATTACAAATATAAAGAAGGAATTAATCTGAGGAGAAGTGAGAGAGTCTGAAGTTTAAAGTGGATATGAGGAAGGAATTAATAAAAGGATTAGCTAGGACAGAGAAATGGATACATTAGGTTGGAAAGATTGTACAAGAAGAAAGAATAGGTAAGAAAAATTCTGTATTCATTTACTTAAAAAATTAATAAAACAACTTAAAAAGTTAATAAGGCTACCAGATTTGCATTGATATATATTGCTGAATAATAACAAGCATGAAATCCTATTGTCTGACATTGGCTTCTCCGAAGTTCTCAGTGATTTACCAGAAAATCAGAGATGACAACAATATGAAGCAAAATCAGAGAGTTGGGAGACATGATTCCCAGTATCCCTCTCAACTTCTTTGCTTAATAATTCTGCACAGAGCTAAAATAATGCAGGGACAATGACCCAGAGTCAAGTACAAGTTTAAGTATTACTGTAATTATAGTAAAAGTTAATAGAACAATAGGTTTGGTATCAGAATGCATTTTCTGAACAATAAAATGTATGAAACTGGAATGTATGGTGTTATTGACTTGTCTGTGAAACTCACTAATTTATAAAACTGCAATGTCTGTCATTATTGAGTTGTCTATAACCCTTAGTGATTTATCACATAATCAAATACAGGGTGAAAAATATGAAGCAAAATCAAGGAAACTGCAAATGTTGGGAAAGCTGATGGGTACCGTTCCCTGTAGGAGCACCTTCAGTCCTCTGCAGTAGTATACATTTCTGTAGTTATGTTTTACCATTTTTTTCAGTCACAGGAAATCATTAAAAGTGGCTCTCTATTTAGGAAAGAGAGGAAGCATAGCGTTCAACTGTATCTCATTAAGAGGGACATTTCTCATTCTGAATGCATAGGATCCCATGATCTTCATTTTTCCACACTGAAGAGATCTGTCAGACTTTCATTGGAAAACTAACAGATAGTCTTGGCAGTTGGCTGAGCGGCTTAGGTTGTGAGCTATAGTTCCTGTGCCACACGGTTTCACTCCCGCAGCTCTCACTTCTTTGTTACTTTTTTTAATTTCTCCAAGTCTTTTTGGTTTCTAATGCCATGACAGGAAAGGACCCCATTCCTAAGTCAAAGTATGATTATGAAATTAGTATTGCTTCAATTTTTGACTTCAGCCTAAAGTGCTCTTCATAGCACCCGCAAAGTGCCCAGTAATGTCTCCTTCTCCAATTCATATGGGGTTACATGCATTGGTAACATATCTAAATGCCATTGTAGATTCTTTTTTATGAGACCCATTGCTCCTACTACTATTGGAACTGTCTGGGTATCTTTCTTCCACATTGCTCTTATTTTTACCTGCAGATCCTGATATTTTATTTGTCTCTCTGCACACAAAACACTGTAGTCACTAGGTGTGGCGATTTCAATGATCAATGCTACTTTTGCCTTCTTTTCATTGACTACTATATCCAGTTTTGTAGCATCTATTTTTTCAACTGTTGGTAATGCGTGATCCCATGTGATGTTGACTTCATCATATTCTATAATGCTTTGTGGGTCATGCTTCCAATGTTTTGCAGCCACTTCACTACCATAATGTTTGCACAATCCTCAGTGCAACAGTCTTCCCACATTATTATTTTTATTATAATATATATTTATTATTATGCCTTTCAGTATACAGTCCTTCTGCCATTAGTATGTCACAACCAGCAAAAAGGTGTGCAACTGTTTCTAATTCGGTTTTACAAAATCTACATTTGTCTGTTTCTCCTACATGTTCAATGGACTTTGTAAACCAATATTGATGTAGCCTATTATCTTGGGCTGCCAATATTAACCTTTCATCTCTGGGTTTGAATTTGCCTCTCCTTAACCATTCCTGCATCTGTTCATTATTGACATGAGGTTCTTCCAGAAGTTTTCTATATGTGCAACTATATTTATGCATTTTCCACATTTCTTTCCTTCTCATCTGGTCCTTCACCTTATATTCTTTCTTTTGTTTGTTGGCGCATTCAATTGCTACCTGATTTTTATCTACTTCTAATTTGATTTCCATTCCTGCTTGATGCCGATATGCTTCTGCTAGACTAAGCAGAGAAGTCAGTTAAGATTTATTATCCTCATGTTTCAAAACTTTCACTATGTTTGGGTCTTGTGAGGTCAGTAGATATGTGTGCAGTCCCATGATTGCAGATCTATACATGTAATCAATTTCAAGGAGGCCATCCCTCTTTTGGAATGGGAAATAAATATAAATATATATATATATATATATATATATATATATATATATATATATATATATATACATACATACATACATACACTCTAGCAATATCCCTAAAATATATACACTCTAACAATATCCCTAAACTTAGTAGCACAACAGTATATTATGCACTCTCATATACAGACACCGCACATTATAATAATATCTGCCCACAAATAAGAGCTACATAACTGACCAATTCAAAACTAAACAGGTATGTTCTCATTCCTTCTCCAAAAAACACAATACTTTCTCACACTCATCACCAAACTCAAACATATGTATCACTATTTCAACACCAGGTTCGCCATAAGTGGGGACATCCACCCCAACCCAGGCCCAAATCCATCCTGTCCAACACAAACTTCTCCAACCCAATTATCAGAACATAAAACCCCCACTATCTTCATCCCTGGGCAAATCAGCAACAGCAGCAAAACTAACCATCTCTTAGTGCTAAATATTAATATTAGAAGTATCAAAAATAAAATACCTAAACTCTAGGTCACAATAGCACACTACTCCCCAGACATAGTTGCTTTAACAGAAACCTGGCTAAATAAAAACATAACTAACTCAGAAGTTCTCCCTACCAGCTACAATATCATTAGACAAGACAGACCACTTCGTAAAGGGTGTGGAACTGCCTTACTGTATAAGTTCAACTTAACTTTACATCAGATACCAAACTCTTACCCCTCCCCCAATAATTGGGACATACTTAGCTCACAACTTCAACTTCACCCTAAAAAGATCATCACCATGATTGTGATCTATATTCCACTTGGTAATATACCTGCTAGGATTGAAGATGTCTTATCCTGGTGTTCGTCCACATACTCACAAGAAACCCTTATTCTGGGGGATTTCAACCTAGATTGGATCACCTGTATATCAGAACCACCAAGTAATCTAATACATCTCCATGGCTACCAGCAGCTAATCCAAATTCCAACTAAATGTGATAAAAAAATCTAAAAGGGAATCCATCCTTGACTGGGTCCTAACAACCCTACATTGTACCCCCACAGAGGCAGTCTCTCAGATACCTTAAGTGACCACAACATAATAAACCTTATATGTAGTAGAACAAACCTATGCAAAACCACTAACTATAAATCCATTAGAAACACAAAAAATTTCTCTGCTGAGGTCCTCAATAGTCTACTCTATAACTGTGACTGGACCCCCCCTAAAAACTCTCCCAGTTGACAAGGCTATAGCATATTTCAACAAAACATTTTTACAACACCGAGACACTGTCACTCCATTGCGCAAAATCAAGGTTAGAACCTCTACAAACCCCTGGCTCAGTAAAGAAATCAAACACATCCTCAAGTCCAGAGACACTGCCTGGCTTTACTATCATAAAAACAAAGAAACACAAACCCTAACTAGATACCAAGAACTACGCAACCATGCAAAAAAATGCATTAGGCTGGACAAAAAATCCTACTACATGACATTACAAACTAAATACCAACACAACCCCCAACAATTTTGGAAAAATGTAAACCAGCTACTAAAATCCACCCAAAAGGCTACCCCCAAACCAACCACCCCTGACACTAAAGTTTCCATCGAAACACAATTCAATTCCCACTTTGTGAACTCAGTTCTTTCCTTAGTATCACAAGACAGTTCCAACCTCACTATCCCACCCAACACAAATAATACTAATACTAGATTTACTCTCAAAACAGTTTCCACCACCTCAATCAAAAGCATGCTCTCCAAATTAAAAACCTCGTCAACAGCAGCTGATCTATTCCCCAAGTATTTCTTGTAACTCACAGCAGATGCATTTGCTATCTCAATCTCCACTCTCATAAACATATCAATTGTTGAAAACTACATGCCCAAACTCTGGAAAATATTCTGTGTTACACCCATACATAAATGTGGGACCTCCACTGAACTTAATAACTATAGACCCATTGCTATACTCTCCCCCCTGGCCAAAATCCTAGAAAAATGCATCCATACCCAGGTGCTAAAATATCTCCTAGACAACAACATCCTGTCACCTACTCAGCATGGTTTCAGACCTGCCCATAGTACCACTACAGCCCTCCTCTGCTTCACAGACACAATAAACCATCTCAAAAACAAAGGCCTGCAGGTGTCAACTCTTTTGTTGGATATGTCCAAAGCATTTGACACAGTCTCACACCAAATCCTGCTAAACAAACTAAATCAAATCACCTATCAAATTCCACTTACCTGGTTCCAAAGCTACTTAACTGACAGGTACCAGGCTGTGAAATGGGAAAATTCTCTCTCTCCTCAGCTGCCCATAACTATAGGAGTCCCACAGGGTTCTATCGTAGGACCACTACTATTCACAGTTTTCACAAATGACCTCCATACCTCCACACAACATGCATCTATCATTTAGTATGCAGATGATACTACCTTAATCTGTGCTGCACAAAATATTCCCACCTTTCTGCAAACAACTCAACTAGCATTCTCTGACATTGAAAACTATCTTACCAAAGCCCAACTTATACTTAATCCAATGAAAACTCAGCTTGTGATTATAACCAGTTCTAACAAAAACACTGATAACAGTCAGTTCACTATCTACTCCACAAATGCTACTCCAATCTCTCCAGTGGCACAAGCTAAGCTATTGGGAATAAACATAGACTCCCACCTAAAATTCGATAGTCATCTCAACTTAACTATTAAAAAAGTACATGCCAAACTGGGATCACTCTACCGTTTCAAACCGTTTCTTATAAACAACGCAAGATTAGCCATTGGTCGCTCCCAGCTTCTATCCACCCTACTCTATGCATCTCCCATTCTGACTAATCTCAACAAAACTGAACTAAGCAAAATGGAAGCCTGCTATAACAGAATTGCCCACTTTGCTGCAAATTGCTCATATAGAACTCATCACTGTACTGCTTTGAGCCAGCTCCACTGGCTTGAACTGCCCAACCTCCTAACCTACAATCAGCTCTACCTCTGTCACTCTATTACTTCCCCAATAAGTGTCCTGCCCTCAAAAACCTAGTACATCACTCAGCCCAAAAGGCCTCTATGATAATCAAGCAAACTACTACTAGAAGTCACCAACAGCTATAATAGCTTTGGAGACACACTATATAGTAGTTTAGTGTCTAAAAAATTGAACTCTCTCCCCACTAGCATACAAAACACATCATCCATAGCCTTCTTTAAAAATCTCATTAGGCAGCATCTCAACCAAAGTTGGCAGTGCAATGACTGCTCCCCAGGCTAGTGAAAGTGGATAAGGTACACATACTAAGCCAAGAGTACTTGATAACAGTTCTCACTCTTACTCACAAACTCTGGCTAATGTACAGTGTATGTACTGTACCTATGTACTATGAATGTATTCTACCTGTGTTCCAAATTTCAGCTGTACACCACAAATCTATTAATTACCTTTATTTTTAAATTAATGTTTTCTTGTTTCTTCTCTCCACTGTAACTGTTGATGTGCTGCATACTACTGTAAAAACATGTCCGTTGTAATTTGTGCGTATACTGATCATGTCTAAATATCTAAACGTATCTGCAATTATTTTTCTGTGTGGAGCTTTTCTCCCTTGGCCTCTGCTGAAAAAGGACCTTTTTGGCTCAATCAGACACCCTCGGTTATCAAATGTAAAATAAAATAAAATAATCTTGGTATACACTGATTTTTATAAATCATTTGGTGAGCATGAAACATCCTTCTTGTTTTCCTGTGTAATCTATCTAGCACATTTTGGGACCAATCAATCACTCCAAAACTGTACGTTAGGACAGGAAGAGCAAACTGATTTATAGCTTGAATTTGTTCCTAGATGTCAATGCTGGTTTCAGGATTAATTTAAGTCTTCTCAAGTATTCCTTACTAAGTTTTGTTTGCATTTGTTCATGTTTTATTGTTAATCCTTCATCAATTCCCAAATATTTATGCACTCCCTCTTGCTCAAGTTCTTTTATATCACATTCTTGCCCCAAACTGATGTTTTCTTGGTGTTGCAGTTTTCCAGCTTTAAAGGTTGCTTTGCACATTTATCAAGACCAAATGCCATTCTTATATCATCTGAAAACGTTTTGACAACTTGCAGTTGTGTTTTCAGTTCCTCACTGGATGAGTTATACAGTTTTAAATTGCTGACAAAGAGAAGATTAGACGTCTTTACACTTTGTTGTTTTCTAGGAGCCAAATTATAGCCATGGCCTAAGCTGTTTGCTTAATGGGTTAAGGGCAAGACAGAATAGCACTGGTGACAGAGAGTCACTCTGGAATATCCCCCTTTGAATTTTTATCCCTGGAATAATAATTTCTCCTTTATCGTGGTTTAATTGCAAAGTAGTCTGCCACTGTTTCATGATCACTGTGATGTAGTCAATCAGTGTAGGGTGTATCTTATACATTTTTCAGCACTCTTTTATCCATGAATGTGGGATATTATCAATTTTTTTTATAGTTAATCCATGCCATACTTAGATTCTTCCCCTTTTTACAGCTCTTCACTATTACTTTATTTAACATCAGATGAGCCTTTGCTCAATATGACTTTCTTTTATTGCCCTTTTGTTATATTGCCATAATTGAGTTTTCTTCTAAATGACTATAAACTCTGTTGGCATCAGTTCCAGTATATAGTTTATACATTGTCGGAAGCAAGTTTTTATTCTATAGTTTTTAGGGCAGCTTGCAGGTTTACTCTTAAGTAGGAACATTGTTTTTCTTGTTGTTAGCCAGGCTGGTGTCTGTTTAGGGTGCGCATATAAATAGTTCTTACTCATGGCTAATTCTTCATGAAAAGATGTTAATACTTTTAACCAGAAGTTAGGTACTGCATCTGGATCTGGGGTTTTCCAATGAGAGGCTTTTCTTAACTTTGTTTCAATCTCTCTGGCTGTTACTTCAGCACATTTCATATTCTGTACCTTTAAACTTCTTATTCTTTCTTTTACTTCTTCTATCCATTTAGCATCTTTATTATGTTCCACAGGATCTTCATAAACACTTCTCCAAAATGTATCTATTTCTTGTTTTTTTTTTGGTGGTCTTTCAACTCCTTTTACTTTATTTCCCATTTCTCTGTAAAACTTTTTTGGGTCATCAATAAATTGCTTATTTTGTACTTTTCCTTTACATTTATCGTGCATATCTTCTAAGTTTTTCCGCCCATGTTGAGATTTTTAGATTATTTGAAGTAGTGCATGACAGATCCTGGTCAGTTCTAATGCTGCACATTGCTTTTATTAAGTCTATCTTTCTTAGTATTTTTGTTGATCTGTTCCCACTTCTATAGTCTTCTGACAGTGACACTTCTTATCTTAACTGCTTTATAGTTTTCTCTGTGCAATACTTCCATGATGGTATTCAGTGTCCCCCCTTCCTTTCCCTTACTACCCTGTGTTTTTCTGGCATGACTTTATCAGTTATTAATTTAGCTGCACAGTAATATATCCTTTTTACTTCTGTTATATTGCAGGAATCTCTATGAACAGTCCTAATCACTGTACTCATGTGTTTTATCAAACTTCTGACTTTTTGGGTTTTATTGACTTTCTGTAGTCTATTTCTTTTATTGATTTTAATATGTCTATATTAAATCAAACAACTTAGCTCATTTTCTTCTAAACTGAGGACACATTTTTTGTTTTACATTTCCTGCGGGCATTCTATAAAAAGTTCTATAGCATCTTCCTGTGGCACATTCTCTTCAATTTCATCCCGTGCCATCCATTGCTCTGTCATATTGGAACTCACTGGCCTATCACTCCTCAACAATGCCTGCGTCAGAGTTTCCACGGTTTACTGTTCCTTCCCTTGCTGTCCAGCTTCAAGTGAGCGTTTGTACTGGTTTCCTGTGGAAGGCTCCAAAACATCTTCATATGGCACCTGACCAATTGCTTCCCATTCCACTAGTGTCCCCTTAATTTGAAAATACATTGCTCTATCCTGTTGTGGTGCTTTCTGAATTAGATTTTCTACACTGAATCCTTCACTTTGCAGGTACTCCATAACCTCAGTTTCTATTTCTTTAACTTCTCTGTTACTAATCTCCATTTCTGCTTTTCCTCTTTGTCTTCTTATTTTTTGTATTCTAAAGTTTTCCATATCTGGATTCCTTTGCCTGTATTTCTCTTCAGATATCTTTGGTACTGCTCTTTTTTATTGGTTAGTTTTGCTTTCTCCTATGCATAAATATTACACCATTATTAAATCTTTTTTTTCCCCATGTCCATATTTTTTTCTTCAGATGTCTCCTGGTCTTCCTGCTTCTCCTTACTTTGGAGGCTTGCTCCATCATGCTGTGATGTAACCTGTGTTAGACCTTCTACACCAAATCCTTCACTTGGCAGGCACTCCATAACTTCAACTTCTATTTTTTTAACTTCTACTTTACTGATCTTCTTTTGTACATTCGTTCTTTGTGATATTTTATTTTTTGGTGAAATTTTCCATATCTGGATGTCTTTGTCTGTATTTCTCTTCAAATATCTTTGGGGCTGCCTCTTTATATTGATTAATTTGGCATTCTCCTTTGCATAAATATTTCACCATATCAAATCTGTCTTTCCTATGTCTATATTTCTTTTTTATACTTTTCAAAAATCTCTAGGTTTTGTTGTTTATTTTTTCACACTTCCTCAGATGCTTCTTTTTCCATAGAGATCAAAGTTTCTTGATCTATAAACTGTTTTTCACAAATCTGTTATATTAATGAATACACATTTTTATTTGAAGCTTCTGACAGTTTTTCTTGTGAAATGATTAATGTATATCAACATGAAAGGATTTCTTTTAGGTCTGAAATCATACCAGTATTATACATTTATGTTGTTGGTAACATTTATTTATTTAGTCTGAACAGAACTGAAAGATACATCATTTGTTTCTAGCAGACTACTTTTGTAAAAGATTGACTCTGTCAATTTACAGTCTATTCTTTGATTTTAAATGGTTGGTTGCTTATGTTTGATTAGAATGACAAGAAGCCAGGGACTTCTAAAACATGTATGTTTTATTATCCTTAATATAGTCAAACATTTTAAGCCCTTATCTACCGTTTGGATTTTTAGTTGGCACAGACTTCCCTGTAGTTTAGCTATATATTAGGTCAGAATATTGCTAACTAGTGAAACGGGTCTATATTAGAACATCGAAGTTTCAGAACTTCAAATGTTCTAATATCGACTCCTAATAAGCGAAAGCTGAAAATAGCAAAGTTTCAGAAAAACAAATTCTTTCCTAGGGAAAGAATACGGTTGTCCTTTCCTGTCGCTTCACTATTTTCAGCATTGTGGTGGAAAGATACGGGTCGGGTTCAGGTAAGTGTGCGATTGTGTGGACGTGATGGTTAGGGTGGGTTAGGTGAGTTAGGGTTAGGGCGCAGGTCAGGTAAGTGTGCAAATGTGTGGACGTGAGGGTTAGGGCGGGGTAGATGAGTTAGGATCAGGGTGCAGGTAAGGTGTATGTGCGATAGGGTTAGGGTTTGGGTTAAGGTAAGTGGGTAGATAGTGGTGTATGTACAGTTTAGTGTAGGTTTAGATGTAAGATTTTAGGTGTATGTGTGTGGATTGCTGTTTGTTTGGTGTGTTTGTGTTGTGTGTATGTGTTTTGGAAATTCGCTGTTCTGAATTTTCTATGTTATCAGTTTTCGGTTACTAGGGGTCGATATTAGAACATTCAAAGTTCTGAAACTTCGATGTTCTAATATAGACCCAGTGAAACAATGTATATAATGTCACTGCATTTCTGTGCACTTATGTGCATGTGTGCTTTTTCTTTTAGTCATACTGTAGCCTTTGCTAAACCGATAGTCGGCTTATAAAAAATATGGAAGGTGATTACAGAAAAACACAACCTGTTGAGTATGCTTATACCAGAATTTAAAATGCAACGTTTTTTACAGGTGGCTATATATCATTTATAGTCTGCATCTTCAAGAGATTTAGTACAACATGTTTTATTATATTCTGAATAATATGGAACTTAATTACAGCAGATATCAAGTGTCCTTGTCATCCTTTAAACTGTGAGTTTTAGAAAGGTGACAATATGCAAGACTATGTGCTTCCAGATGTTTAGTGTCACATGTTATCACACATATTGCATTACTTCTGATAGTCACTTTGGTAGTTTGAATGATGCAATGAAGTCTTTGGGTATTGTACATTAGAATCACTCAGTAAAAATGACAGCAGCAGTTCTCTGTATTAACGTTAAGGCTCTAAAGTGGACAGCCACAACATTTGACATTTCTTCCATCTTTTTCGACATCTTTGGTAAGCACTAAAGCTTTATTTTCTTCTAATACTGGTGATTTCTACTTTCAAAGCTGTTAAGTTAAAAACATGGGCCATTCTTTGAGGAATTTTATTTTGCAAATTTAATTTATTCAATAAATAGAAGTGCATTAACACAACAGCTCATGCTGATCTTCTTTGAAAGGTCAGTCAGTGAGATCCCCATAAACTTCTGTTATACTTTCACATGACAAGCAATGTTTTTAGAAAATTATAAATTAAAATTTCTTTGTTTATTCTTGTATTAAAAGGGCTGGGAAGTTTAAATAAAGAATAAAGCATTTAAACGACATTGCAAATTGTACTCCATTTAACTAACAATACATGTAGAGGACAAGACCAGACATGGGATACAAAGATGTTCCAAAGTTTAACTACAGCAATTGTTTAATCTTGTCTAGAAAACACATTGTACATGAATAAAACAGCATAATTAGAAAATATTACTGTGATAAAAACTACATTTAGAAAAATGGTGGCGAAATTCTACTCAGCCCATAAGGACAGAACCTGGTGAAAAATTATTACACACAGCAGCAGGATTAAATGTTGCTGAAAATAAAAGTATATTTCATTGTGTCATATGTACTGTTTTGATAGCATCATGAAATGTCAGTGTATGCAGCACAGGATAAGCAATGTTCTCTCATAGCAAATGATATTCTATTTGTGGATTGTCATATAAAGCTATTGGATATAGAAAGACAAATTATTAATTTTGATTTGGAAGGAAAATCAGTATATGGCATTACTATGGAGCTTGTTGAGTCGCATCATTGTACATACCGTTTCAAAAGTGTTTTTTCTCAACAGTAATAATAAATAAAACTCACTGACTGGTCATTTAAAGTATCATATCTGGTAACTAACGTAAGGAGACTTTATGAAAGCATGTTAAAACAATAAACTACTGGAAGGTGAAATGCAGAAGAGTATATGTTGTAAAATAGTAAGTGCTTTTTTTCATTTATTGCTAAAAATGGAACTTCATCAGATTACAACACCTCGAAAAAATTATCAATAAATACAACAGTTCATCCAATCAGCTTTGAATGTGCCATTTAAACATAGTGACAATGTAAAATTCAACCGGTGAATAATCAATATCCATTAGTTCTCTAGTAAATGTTCTTAAAATGTATTACAATAAATATTAATGAATAAATAGTGGTAAATGCATACAATTAAATAAAGACTTTTAAATTTCAAGCACCAGTTGTAAAACAGTACTCCAATGAACAACAAAAATTAATTTGTTAAAGTTTATCTAGCCTAAGGTCTAAGAAACTGTATATAGAAATATTCTCATTAATTCCTGGTGATTGTGTAGTGTTAAGCAAGACCAACCAATGCAGTTTCCTGTGTACCAAATATGCTGATGAATTTACACCCCTCACATTGATGTCTACTTTTTCCAGAATAAAAAAAATGTTGAAATTCTGACATTCTTCAGCATGTTTCCTTAGTGTATTAGTAAAATCATTCCTTTTAATCACATATATATGCTGATATATTCTCTTCCACAAATTCTTTTCTGTCTTTCCTATATAAAAGGCTGAACAGGATAAACAATTTGCTGCATGTACCACCCTTGCCATTTTATAAATAAACCTACATTGTTTACAGGAAATGCATTTCCTCATAATTCCCCTTTTGTAAACCATTTCCTTGTTTTTTTTTTCAAATAAGTTCTTAATGTTCTTGTCTTTTTTTGTATTCTATTATTGGACGTTCATCAAGCTTGCTAGTCAAGTCAAATGCCTCAAATACTCCTCTCTGGTTCCTCTCGACAATGGAATTTATTTTTACAAAATTGTCATTGTAGGTTAACACCAAGGTCCTATTAGAATTAATATCTGACTTGACTGTATTTTTCTTGGACTTGGGATAAAGTGGAAGCAGGGCGTAGTGAGTACATCTACCTTCCAGGATATTGGTGGTCACCTCTTTCAGGAGCCAGTTGGGATAATTTCTTTGTAGAAATATTTCTTTTATAATATTTAACTCTATGTGAAATATGTCATTGTCTTTAACTAACCTGGACAACATAAGAATTTGCCCCTTGACCAAGTTCATCTTTTGCCCAAAAGGATGGTTACTATCATAGTGTAAAAATCTGTTGGACTAAGTCAGCTGTCTGTGAATTGAATATTCGAGACTTCTGTCTTTCCTATACTTGTAAATACACACATCTAAATAGTTACAAATATCAAGGTCAACTTTATGGGTGAGCACCAAAAAAGATGTAGATGTATTAATGTAATGCATAAACTGGTGTATTTTGTTAACTTCATCATCCCATAAAATCAAGATGTCATCCAAGTACCTGTAGTATTTATATATGGACTTCATAAATCCAGAACGATAAATATATTTAGTTTCCTAAAGCCATAAAATAATGTTGGCAAAAACTAGGGCAGAAGAGGCTCCCATGGTCACCTCTTTCATCTACTTGAAGTATTTGCCCTCAACATAGACAAAGTTATTTCTCAACATAATATCCATAAAAATGGTCAAAACATTTACAGTATTTTTTGTGAAATTAGTACCTACTGTCAAGGCTTCCATAAAATATCCCAAGCCTTCATCATGAAGAATTGCAAGAAAATCTTTAACATTTGTACTTAAAATAAATTTATTCTTAAATTCATGTTAAGCTAAATTCCTCAAAAGGTGCCATGAATCAGTCAAAACATGATGTTTGTTAAAAAGAAATAATTTTACAGTCAGGTCAATAAACCTGGCTAGGAGTTCTTTAGAACCTCTTGCTGCAAAAATAGGTCTCATGGGGTATCTGACAATGGCTTCTGGATTTTGGGTATCCTGCATATGGAGGGAATTAAAGGTGTTTTGACTCTTAAAAAAATTAATTTCTTCAGAATCAAACTTATATTCCAAAAAAGTTCACCAATTGTTACGTCTAACCTATAGTTAGCAATATTGACTTCATTCAATGAAACAGGTGTAAAGAAAAAAGTGAACATTTTTGCTAGATAAGTCAAGTGATCCATAAAACAACTCATCCTATCTTGTCTGGATGTATAATTATTTTATTTTTATTGTTGCTTAACTGAAGCAGTAAATTGTACTCATCCTTGTTTAAATTAGGTCATAGCCATTTTCAGTTCCTAGTATACATAGCTCTCAGCTCTGCTTCACATAGTTTATCAAATAATGCAAATGGAGCCAAGGTGAGGTTGAATGTACTCAATCTATCCAAGGGATTTAATTAATTTTCAGATGGTTTACTCTCAAGTAATAACTTTAAGTTCAAATTTCTAATGCAAATTTTTAATTCATCATGTTGAGTGTGACTTTTAACAGAATAAATATTGTGAACAAGATGTTGATTTTCATAATTTATTTTGATATATAGTGCATTATGTTCTATTACAAAGAATTTATACTAAACATCTTAATACACGTTAGCCTTGTTTAGTGCTCTTTTACCAATAATAAGACAGGAACTACTAGACTGATGTCTCTATGGTGAATATAGTCCCATGATGCTTAAGACATTTGTTAAAAACATCTGAACCTTTTTGCAGCACATCATGATGCTGTTGTGCTGCTCACAATTCCATCAACTAATATTATTGGTATGCTTAGCACAAGCATAATCCATATGCATATCAATATCACTCATGTGGATGTTAAATTTCAAAGTAATCATTACCACTATCCCCTTATCCCATTTTACATGGGGTCAGGGTAAAAAATAAACTGCTGTCACCTCTCTCAATTCAGTACCATGTTCTTTCCTTGTTAGGCCACTATTCATGACTTCTCAAATGCAATGCTTCAATTCTGCTGGCTGAACACCTCTTGCCTTGTTACTTCTTTCCCAAATCTAATTTACTAAATCATCTTTTGCTTTCCTTGATATGTGCCCAAACCATCACTAATCTTCATGACATTCCACATAAAGGTTTTGGAAATGATGTCCTCATTGCATTGTCCCATAGTGTACATCCTACTGCCCCTCTCAGGTGCTTCATTTTCATCCCCAAATACTTAGCCTTTACTGTCCAGGTTTCTGTTCTGTACAAAAGCACTGATCATACCATTGTTTTGTACATCTTACATTTCAATATTTTGTCATTCTTCTGTCACACTTTGTGCTATCTGGCTTTTAGCAACTCTTATTCTAGCATTCACCTCCTCATGTAGACTTTTCCTCTCCTCAACCACTCCTCTCAGATAGTTTAAGCTGTTAACCTCTTTCACTATTTTGCTTTTAATTTTCAGCTTTTTCTGTTCTCCACCATTTGTTGCCATGGCCACTATTTATTCTGTACTTATTTTCATCATATGTGCCTTCAGAACTGTAGTCCAGTACTCTGTTAAACAATGAAGTTCCTGCTTAGAATCTGCTAGTAATGCCACATCGTCTGCATACAGTAGCTTTGTTGATCTGATTTTTCCAACCTGTTTGCTGTTATAGTCTATCCCTATTAAGATCAGAAGTATTTTTACAACTGAGCAATAATGTGCCTGTGTTCCCAGTGGGAACACGTCTGTAAGCCCAAACACTAGATTTGTGTCACTGGATCCCTGTACTAATTTAACCAATGTTTCTGAGACTTTGAATCATTGCAGAACTTCCCAGATCAGCTTTTTGGTACTTGTCTTATGCCTTTTCCTTGTCTAGAAATGCCTAGTTGGAGCCTCTCTCTCATCTTACTTTTCTTCTCCACTATCTGTTTTATTGCACACATTAGATTGGTTGTCTATTGTCCTGTTCTGAATCTAAACTGATCTAAACTGCTTATGCACATCTTACTTTCTGTTACTCTGTGTACTAACTTATACATTAGTCTCACCAACACTTTCATTCAGATTGACAACAGTGTGATTACATCTCTAGTGCTCATGGTTGAGAATATTGCCTTTGTTTTTGTACTCTGCTTACACTTATCAAGGATATCAGAATTTTTCAGAGATTTGCTATGCATGGCTAGGTTTAAAAAGGCCTTTGTGGTCATTAGCCTTACAAACACCTATGAATCTATGAACACTGACATCAGACTGCTTATTCTCCTATTGCCTTGGATATATCTTTATCTCAACATATCTCTCTGAGTGCCATCAGGACCTGTGTCTTCCATTATGCACCCAGCATCTTTTTAATGTATCCAGTGATGAGTTCATGTGAGCCTGCTGCTCTGCTTGACATCATTTTCCGTAGTGCAATTTGCACTTTTTCTCACGTGGATTCTCCATCATTGATCATCGGAAGCTGTCCATTTGACAGTACAGCGTCTATGGGGTTATTTTCATGCAGAAGATTCCTGAAATATTCTTTCTTTCTACCCTTAATCTCGTCTAGACTTTTGAGCAGATTTTTGCTGGCATTCCTTATGAATGGGGTCTGTTGCATATCTTCTATGTCCTTGTTTTGCTGCCTTCCATACTAATAGAACTTCTTTGTGACATGTAGTGAATCACTCTCCAGAAGCTTATAAAGGTTTACTGATACTTAAATATCAAAGGAGCCAATAACTTCCAGGATCTATTTGAAAGCCAGTCTTTGCACAATCATTAGAGTAAGCCTAATATACAGAGCATCCTTTTCCTATGAAATCTGATGATTAACAGAATCAGATATTTACTTTCATCAGCATAAACTACAACAGCCAGAATGCTGATATCAACTATCTTAGAAACCTAACTTCAGGACTATGATTGAGATGTCCCTATAACAACTTCATTGGTCATTGGGTGATACCTGTCTGTCCCTTCATTATAAGTCTATATGTTAATTTTTTTAGAAGAGAAACTACTATTGTCTGCATGTCTTTAAACACCCAAGTCAACAAACTTATCATTCCATGCAATCAGAATATTGTCACCCACACCTTTGCAAATCACACTAATAGGGGCATTTTCCCAATGCACACTTACTACAATAATATATGCCTTGATCCATGGTCATTTGATTTACATTTCAAAACTTGGATTTATCATCAGTTTCAAAGTTTGCTGTTCTTTCTGTTGCAAGAACTACTTTCACATGCATTTTTATGTCAGTGGCACAACAGGTAGTACTCTTGCCTTTGGAGGAGATGGCTATGGGTTCTGTTCCCACATTAGGTAGATCAGTTGCTGGTACTGCAGTGTAACATAACAGGATGCTGTGCTGATGTCCTTCAAATGAGATGTTAAACCAAGACCCCATCTGCTTGAGTTGATGGTAAAAGATTCCAAGGCACATATCAAAAAGAGGAAAAGTTGTTCCCTGATGCCCTGGTGAAATTTCCCCAAACAGTATAAGTACCACCTTAGATCTCCCTTGAAAAGACACTACTAGCTTAGCATGACTAACCTGGTCAACAAAGGATAAATAAAAGAATAAATAAATACATTTATCAGGAAGAAATGAGAGGATTAATCTGGGTGTGAATAAAGGATCTTTTGTTAGTATGCAATCTTTCAATGACTTGGGGCAGGATTCACGAAGCCTCCGTGTAAGAGTTATAACTCTTACACGGAGGCTGCAGTTAAACGGAGTGATGTCAGCATGCTTTGTATATTCATGAGAGCATGCTGAATCACACCTAAGTCTAACACGGTCTGTGTAAGACAGTAGGGGGTGTGTCCGTAGGCTGAGCCCTGCAAGCGGACACGCCCCCAGAAGTGTAAAAGTGCCCAAAGTAAACACCAACAACAGAGTCCACGGAAATGTGAATAAACACAACACAACACATGCCCCCACAGACTATGAACATAAAATATATAAATGAACATGTTATATATTTTTTTTAAATTGTAAAAATGTTTAACCGTGAGTGCACTTGTTTGCGCGGGCGTGCCCATAGTGCAGCTACAGTTAGCAGTCAGTGGGAAAGCATATAAGAACTAAATATGCAAAATAAGCCAGGAAGTAATAGCGTAGTGGTAGAGATGTTGGCTGAAGAGCAGGCATTCATGGTTCGAGCCCCCATACCACCAATTTTTTTTTTTTTTGCAAAATAAGCAGGAAACAAGTCCCTGACAAATATGTACACATAAAACCACAATTTATGTAAAATGTAATAAAATAGCCCATTTATATTGAAGAAATGTGAGGTAACAAAAGAATAAAAAATGCCAGATGTGCTCATAGCTGAGCTACAGTTTAACAGAGTGAGTGCATCTGCCCGTAGATGAGCAGTGGTTTAACTGGTGCAAAATGAGTGCCCGTAGCTAAGCAGTGGTCTAACACATTAAATCTATATGCCCCCAACTGAGCTGAGCGTAATATGCGTGCTGATAGCCAAATGAGGCTTAAAGCAGCTTACCCCATTTGTGTGGAGCTGCGCATAACGCAAACAAGCTAACCGACAGGCAACGTTGAGCAAGCCGTATCAAAACTGCCTTTACACAGACACACCCATCAGCATGTCTAGACAGTCATGAAAAATAAAAAGCACTGGCAAGGTTCGAACCCAGGATACTATACACCATAGTCAAGGTACCAAACCACTATGCCATGACAGCGGTACCTAAAAATGCAATAATAGCTAATATATAGGAATGAATACAAACTGAAGCATTACAATGCAGGTTTACTGAAGTTGATACAATTCCAAAATGGCCAATCACAGATATGTGTGGGGAAAAATGGACTATATAAGCCCCATAGGCAGGAATACACAGCATAAACGATTGTAGAACTGACCTGCAGGCAGAATGACAGGAGTAGGAGAGGGTAGTTGCTTTCGAGCACAGAGGTGAGGTGTTGAGGAGTCCAGGTACATGGTCTGGCTCCTAGTCCATAATCATGAGGCCCAACTCATGCAGGGCCAGGTCCTCTGGGGAGCATACAGGGCCGAGGCGTGGGACCGGTTGGCACATGATCTCACCAGTGCCACAGGGATTCCAAGGACTGGTGAGCAGGTCCGTCACCACCATGCGGACCTGAAGAGACGCAAGCAGGACCAACTGAACCTTTGGATCCAGGAGGCCCGGCAAACACCCAACGCCCCACTACTAAGTAACATTTAATTATGTATGTAAGAAATTAAACTAGCTGATATTATGGAGATGTGTATTCCAATATTACTTCATTTATATTACAGCTGCAGGTGTCCGTTCTGTGAACCGCAGAGCCTATGGCGATAGGCTGGTGCAGTTATGCCACCAGGCAGGTCAGTAATCCACTACCAGTAACTGTAAAGAAATATAAAAGTATGACAGTCAGCAAAAGAGTGCAGTGTAGTCAGTAAGGAATAAAATCTGCAAGTAACAGTGTGAAAGTGTATGCAAGTATTGCTTGATTACAAAAGTGTGTTTCAGCCTGTAAGTTAAACCGAAAAATGAAACTGTCTGACATATATTCTGAAATAAAATGCCCTACCTGTAAGAAAATAGTACACAACCTGCAGCAGGCTGAAAAGTATAGCTGCAGAAGATGATGAAATCACATGTGTGAAATATATCCCTGTGGAAATACTGAAACATGACAGAAGTGAGACTTCTGGAAAGGATTGTAATAACTACAGGTAAAACATGTCAATAAAGCCTAGAAGTAAGTACCATCCTGAATAGTAAAATGAAAGCAAGTGAGAGAGTGTGAGAAAGTGTCATGAATCCAGCAATACAGTAGTAATAACCCCTGAATAAAGTATACTGCAGTCAAGACAGAATGAAATGCATGTGAGATTCAAAACCAAACAGCAAAATCTGTTCAAAGTGTTGCTGCATCTGGAATGTGTATCCCAAAATCTGGATATGTTGCTCTCAGTCTGCAATATGCAGATAGGATGATTGTCTGATATACCAAACATCCACACTTGTCTACAGCTATATAAAGCAAATGTAGCAGGATGATGTAGCTGAACAAAGCTAGATATGAATGTGTATGAAGAACCATAAAATGTATATTGATGTTGCAGTAACAGTCCTATCACAAAGTTGAAATAGTTATCATATAAGAAACTGTAGTCAGAACAGTAGTGTGTATATAACTGTAGCTATTAGAAATGTACAGCATATGTATTGTTATTCAAAGGTGTTAATATTACTTTCTTTACCCCACCCTATAACCACATATAACCCATTCCACGTGAAAATGGTATGTGCAATCACAATTAACACCCCTGGACGTTTGTCCTGTTGGGTCATATATATTTGCATGTCCGTTGATGCATCTGCCCTGTTCATACATCCACACCTGATGGCCTGTTGCCATCAATTAACCCTGCATGTTTTTGGACTGTGTATTTCTGTTCAAATTATGCATGTGTTATGCACGCTGTTCAATGGTGTGAATATCTGGGTGTTTGGTTAATGGGAATACTAATGCATGCTGTTACAACTAATTGTGAATGGTATTATATGTCACTAAACCAAACTGTCATGACATAATGCAAAACATAGGACGACAGGGAAGGTGGGTTCCAGCGGACCCACCTCTCTCACCTCAGCTGGCGAGTGCACCTGGCCCTAGTGCCGAGTCCGGACCCTCTTCCGGTGGCCCTGTGCCACCTGCGGGTGGAAGCGCTGCAGGGGATGGGGCTCACCCCCCTCTGCAAGTGTGGCCGGAGGAGAACCACCACTCACCCTCCATAGCGTCCGGACTGTGGTGCGTAGGGAGATTCGGGACTCTGTTCTCGAGCCCCTACGCCAGCTCAAGGCATGGGTGGCACAACTAATGGGCATGCCTGTTGCCCCACCTATACAGCCCCCAGCACAGCCCCGTCCTGGGCAGTGAAGGAACAGTGGCAACTGCCTATGGGTGGGGATATCAGTTCCACTGTTGCCATCTGTGGGCTCATGGGCTCTGGATATCCAAACCCCCGTCCCTGTCAATTGTGTAACCCCCCCCACACATGTCATACACCGCCCCTGTATGCGTCTTGTTTGTCTTGTCTGTTTACCTACCCAACCTACCTCCCCAGCTGTACCGACTTCCTTCACCTGACATACCACTCTCACGTGAAAAAAAAAAAAAAAAAAAAGGCACTCTGTACCCACAAAAAAATTATGCCCCATACATAGCTGCCCATTCCGCACACATGTCTGCTGGACATGGAACCTATCAATTACAATTGGCTGTACAACAAGTATTATTGTTGTCCTGACACCTCTCTCAGGGGTGGAAGGTTTCAAATGTCACCAAATTACAGACATATGCACAGCTGTTGCTGATGAAGAAATGGGCAGCTATTGGCCTTACCTACATCCCTCCTGCACATCCCAAGCTTGTTTCCCTACTGTCTTACCCTCTTTGTGACCCCTTTTTCACCACTTTCCTGTCTCCTCATTTTCTTTTCTTTCAAAGAAAATAGCTGGTGCGCAAGAGTAAGCACGTTTAAGCGGTTGTAAGCGGGTGTGCGCTTGTGTGCACGGAGCTAAACGCCAGTGCGCATGTGTGAGCTCTGCGCAAACCAGTGCTAACCCAGTTACAACTGCTTAAAAGTACCTTAGTAACTTTGATTGACAGGTCTTGTAGTCAGTTCAGAAGCAAAATAAAATCCCACGGGCAGTCCCGAACCCAGGAAACAGTAGTCTGCATGACTTACCACTAAGCCATGAATCTTATACAAGAACATTGTGCTAAAATAAATATATCATGTAATAGTAGGAATGAATGTAAAGGGAATATAGATGTGTAGTACACAAAGCATGCCATTTAGAATTACTATCAAAACTAGTGGATTTCCATAATAGTAGTGTGTGAACAGAAACAGCCATGCTAGTTGGTAGCTAGTAGGTAATAATGTCACTATAGCACCTTGCAAGCCACACACATACTCACAGCAGGATAATCACTGCCCATACCCCACAACCTCTTACAGGAACACATCTGGACCAAGTAATAAAATATGTGGAGCAAAGGCCCAAAACCAGGGACACATTACAAATAATGTTACAACAAATGCGGACAGTTCAGAGAGTAACAGGGTCTGCATTTTGTGGGATGTTTGGAAGGGTATGAAGTCTGAAACTTGAATGTTTGTCACCATATTCTGACTTGAGCCCAGAGTGATTTGCCAGAAAAGGTGTGCATGAGATATTGACCAAAATATGAGGCAGAAATGTGGACAACCTGCAAATATCTGTACACATGACGGGTCTGACAGCACCATATTTGAATAGTTAAGAGCCTAGACATAGCAACAGTGAATGACTTACAGGGATGCCCCACAGACTCCATGTGAAATGTACAAACAGTAGGCAGAAAGGTGTAACACATGCAATGGTAACTATGGAGTCCTGAAAGTACTCACCACTTGCATGGCAGAAAAAGTGTAGTAATACATATGCTCATGCTAACCCACAGTCACAACTGCAGCATACCAGACATTTTAATGGGTGTACCCCACTGATATGTACCATTCCATGAGGCAGATAACAGATGAACCAGAAAGTCTCTGGGGCCTGCTCAGCAGCATACTCAAATACCCTAATAGATGTCAAGGCCCACACCATGGCCAGACTACACTGCATGCTGTAACACCCTAGCAGATATAGCAAGCATTCCAAGGTGTGAATGTACATGGAAAATAGGAAAGCTACAGCAGCACACTACAGTCAGGACACCTAGCAGGCATGCAAGTAGTGACTGTAAAGGGCAAATATTGAAGCCTTAGCAACAAAGTGCAAGCAAAAGTGAAAGGAAAGCACACACAACACATTAACAGTAGTAGTAGTTGTAGGTGTCAGTGTACATACACAGTTAGTACAGGAAACTGGAGAAATTAATGGAGGAATGTTAATCTACAACACACCTGGAAATATGAGAGAGATACCAACCTTTACACTCACAGAACATTGTCCACAGCATAACAGCATGGTCCCTGCCCTTAAAATCTGAAAGGGCTACGCCTATCTCACATACCTTTTTATAGCACTGTTCTGAAATCACAGTGAGAACTGCAATCAGTACACAACTGGCTGCATGCAATTAGCAAATGCTGGCTAACAATTGGTGCAGAGGCCATCACATGGGCATATGCAGATACCTACAAAAGTATGCTGTACTCCCAGTCCACACATGCAATACTTTCATTGCACCCTGAGAAGGACGTGAGAGACAGACAGACAGAGAGAGAGAGAGACAGAGACAGAGACAGAGACAGAGACAGAGAAAATTGCAATTAAGCAGACACAAACAAATTGTTCAGCAACAGCCACCTGAAAGCTGACAACTGGGAAGTGGAGCAGCAGGACAGAGAACCAGACGGCAACACAAGCAGCTGTGACAAACACAGGTAACGTAAAGTAATACTATAAAGGTCTACATACTGTGAACCCTCCATATGTGTCATTGGTCTGTATCCATATGTATATGAAGATGTGTAAAGGGCAGGAGACATACAGCAACTATCAGTGAAGGCTGTACATACATTTGTATGTGAGAGCATCTATGTGCACATATCAATGTTGGTTGATTGTAGGTTGTAGTGCCATGTACAAAGTAGGTTTCACAGTTATGTATGTTTAGCAGTATGTTAGTGTGTGTATACAGTATGGTAGACGAACATGTTGATATACCTGTCTATCATATGGATACGTATGTATGTCAACATATGTATGTGTATATATATATATATATATATATATATATATATATATATAACATGCATATATGTATACATACATAGAGAGAGAGATGTAGGAATACATAGACAGATGTAGACAGAATATTGTACAAACATATATATGTAATGCACACATACAGATATAGATATATGTAGATACATATACATAGACAGACTGATCTGACTATCTACAGGTATGACTGTATATGACGACCTTCAACACACCCTGTCCCACCCCCTCTGTCACTCTCACCCCCTCTGTGCCCCCCTCCACATCTATAGCAATATATGTACATCAATATATATATATGTGTATATGTATACAGACATATATATATATATATATATATATATATATATATATATATATATATATATATACACATATACATATAGATATATCTATATACATAAAGAGAGAGAGAGAGATGTATATAAATTCTGAGTGAGGCACATGTGTACAGATGTATTGTAACAGGTGCCTGGTGACAAAGGCATGGAGTGAACACCAGTGTCAAAACCGGAGTACCATACCACATTCCAAATCACCTACACCAGTAATCACCAGATATGTGATTGGCTGCCCACCACTGCATGTGCCAGGGGTGAACAGGGTCATAAATGTGTACAATAGTGGCCCCAATGATATTCACAGTGGCACACTATCCCTGGAATACCTGCACATGGTATGTGTCAGCAAACATGGTATGTCAGCTATGGACATGTAGGTCGGTGTACCCCTCCACACCACATAATGGATGCCATGGTATGGACCTCACATGACAGCTACAGATATGGAGAAGGGCACAGTGACATGTACAACACTGTGACAATGCACTCAAACACATTATCAATGCACAGTGACTGACAACACCACAGAGTACACACATACTACCCACATAGAGGTTACCACTCCCGGATTTACATATGTAAGTCACACCCATGACAGATGTCCAACAACCATAGTAACACCTCACACCATCCACAACCTAAATGACTGCTGTGTGTCGTCCGTGCCACTGCAATAGAGTGCACATGTGGAGGTAAAAGTTCCTACCCACAGATAAGACATACCCTGCAATAAACTACACAGTGTTAAGAAGCAAGACTCCCCATGAGTACGTCACACATACCCCTGCTGAATGTTAGTCAGATAGGTAATATGCCATATGAGTCACCCTGTGTAACTGTGTGACAGCAGCAGGTACCATCACACCACATGTGTCACAATGGTCAGGGTAGCAGAACAGTACGCTGCTGTAGTCCCAGGGGCAATATCATATTGTATAGTATTGTATTGTAACGTAATGTATTGTGTTGTATTGTATTGGTATGTTGAGGTGCCTCCTTCATGGAGTGGAACCACTGCTGCTGTGCGCCAGTGTACAGGTACATATCCTGTAGTCAGGCTAGTGTTATATAGCACTTCTATATGTGTGTTTAGCTCTTGTCAGAGTTTATGTAGCATGCAACTGGGGATACCATCAAGTCCCATTCATGTTGTATATTCTGCTGTCCTGAGGGTGGCTCTCACCTGGACATCTGTGATGACAGGGAGGTTACAGTCAGCTGGGATAACTATGTCTTATTTTGGGGGAGAGGGTGGGGTGACACCTGCACTGAACCTGTCTGCCACAATGTTGTCAATATCTGTGGTGTCAGTGAAATATTTGTTGTTGTGTACTAACTATGGGCATAGAGGATGGATCCTGACCAGATTGCTAACATAACTGAAGAAGGCCTTCTGGTTATCTGTAGTGTCCCTCTTGATTTCCCTCTCAAAGTTGCCCATGGATGTTTGTATGATGGAAAATAGATCCTTACTAGTGCTGCTCAGACATGCCCCCCCTTTATGGAATTATGCTCTGTCTTGCAGTAGCTTCCATCTTCTGTGATACAATCTGTCTATGGCTGGGGTCCACCAGACAGGATGCTGTCCCTTTGTGGAGAGTGTCTTGGTCATATATGGGATTGCATGATCCATGCATTCTCGGAGATGTCTGTAGAAAGCAATTGTGTAGGGGTCAGCATTGTGGGTTGTATCTTCCACTGGCCCAGTGGGCTGAAAGGATACCATGTCACTGTTACAAAGTGTAAAGTTTGCATCTGTAATGTTATTCACTATAGTCGTTTGTGCTGGTGGTGGAAGTGGGATATGTATTTCCAGGGCAATCAGTGTGTAGTCAGCTCACAGTAGTTGATGATGTAGGCCATACTGTACCTAGATACAAACCCCCAGAGTGAGGAGGTGCTCTTGACCTGAATCAGTGTTCTGATGCTGGGGTTTGGTAGTATGCCGTATGGAGTGTGCCAGGTACTGTTGCACAGTTGCTGGCTGAGCACTGATACCTGGCCATTTACATGTGTATCCACCAATAGACAGACAGATGCTATATATGTGAGATATGTTGTATCATAACAGTCGAGTAGCATGTGTAGTATGTGTGCCAAATTCTGCTGACATATATTGCTGATATCAGGTTATTTTCTTTCTCAGGTACATGGCCCACCCACGGAATCCCACTTACTCCACAGCTGAGGATGAGGAGATACACCAGAGCCTGGTGCGGGATTATGCAATACTCTTTTCCCGCACCAGCCAGAATCAGCAGGAGAGGGCTGCACTGTGGCAAGACCTTGTCCGTTGGGTAAATCACATAGGCACGCACAATAGGACATATGAGCAGGTACAACATCACTGCAGTGATTTAATCAGATATGTCCATCAGCGTGCGTCAGATATCCACAGGCAACAGGTCGCCACAGGTGGTGGGGTGGCTACACATCCCCCACTCACCAGACTGAAGGGACTACTCATGAGTGTAGTGGACCCAGTCCGCCAGCAACAACAACAGCAGCAGACATGCATTATGATGGAGGCTGGAGCCACGCAGCAGCAAGACAGTGAACGTGCAGGTAATATGCCATATGTATAGTTGACTGTTGTGTACACTGGTAGTTAATGCATGTGTGAGGTGTGTCCTTGGTTTGTAGCTGTCACCATAGTATTTAATGTGCAAGTGTGATATCCTCAATATTAGCAGCTGACCTGTGAAAGGCGACTATTGTACTACTGACCTGTATCATACTCAGTAACAATGGCACAGTTGTGCCCACTGACATTAGTTTCTTCACGTCTGCAGGTCCCTCTGGTATAACAGCAATGCAGCCTATCCATGCTGGTGAGTGTGTATTAACAATTCCTGTAATAGTTTTGATAATAATAGTACTATTTGGCTCACTTAGTAGTGCTCTTTGTATGCATGTAGGTGTGTCTGTGTCTGTGTGTTGATATCACACATACTGAGTACTGTACAATTGTGTGAAACTGTGTGCATGTGTGCATGTGTGCACGTGTGCATGTGTGCATGTGTGCACCTGTGCACGTGTGCATGTGTGCACCTGTGCACGTGTGCATGTGTGCATGTGTGCATGTGTGCACGTGTGCATGTGTACATGTGTGCACGTGTGCATGTGTGCATGTGTGCATGTGTGCATGTGTACATGTCTGCATGTGTGCATGTGCACATGCACATGTGCATGTGTGCACGTACATGTGTGCACCTGTGCATGTGTGCATGTGTGCATGTGCACGTGCATGCGTGTACACCTGTGCATGTGTGCATGTGTGCATGTGTGCAAGTGTGCATGTGTGCATGTGTGCATGTGCACCTGTGCATGTGTATGTGTACATGTGTGCATGTGTGCATGTGTACATGTGTGCACCTGTGCATGTGTGCATGTGTGCATCTGTGCATGTGTGCATGTGTGCACCTGTGCATGTGTGCATGTGTGCATCACTGGTAATGTGTAGACATTGTAAACTGTGTTTCCTGTTTCCCTCCCACAGGTTCTGGTGCTGCTCTTGTGTCATGTAGCAGGGAACCTGAATCAGGTGTCATGGGTACTGATAATGATGACATCTGTGTAATGGCACAGGAAGGTATGCCAGGGTCCGCCATTGGTCAGCCGATTGACAGTACACAGCTGTCGACCCCATCAATGCGCACAGTTATCCTGCCAATACACCCTTTGTCACCAATGTCCCTAGGTGATGGAAAGCATACAGTGGGCATTGACCAGGGTAATGTGGTATCTGTGGAACATGCCTCCCCACACAGCAGCCATGGGCATGGCCCAGAGATGGTACCACACAGACAGATGTCCAGGGGTTCTCGTGGGAGCATCCATGGGCGTACTGCCCCTGTCAGACGTGCCCACAGAGGTCTTACAACCTCAGCTATGTTTTGGGCTGTCATGCAGGCACAGTCACATATGGAACGGTACACCAGACAGGGTCCGAGGGAGCTGACAGCATGTCGCACAGCCATGACTGACAGTATGCGTGACATTGCGGCTGCCATCCGTGATTTCACCGATGTCATAGACAGACATTGTGGGGACATATTAGACTGGTTCCACAACTACATGTCCATGAGCCAGGGCGATGGTGGGAGGTTGAGGCGTCGATGTGGCCGTATGCCAGCAACAGCCCCCGTAGTGCCCCCGTAGTGCCAGCAGCAGCCCCAGCAATGCTGGGTCTGTGCTGTCATCAGACCGCCCCAGGAGACCATGTGCACGTGGCTCTGGCCAGGCCCGACAAGGATCTGTGTCCAGTCAATGAACACCTGCTTCTGATGACAGTACCCAGTCTGGGTTGGTACTGGATACGGTCTGTAGCACCCCTGCAAGGCACAGGTACCATGTCCATGGCCAGAGACACTGATCTGTATGACCTGGCAGGTACAGTCTGTGGCTGTCCACAAACACCAGTATATGGCAGCCATGAGGTGGAACTGTGTGCTTCCATACACACATGCAAATTGACAACACCTAGGGCTACCGCATACACGCACACACTGCATCAACATTGCCCCACCTTCTACTGCTGTCCCTCCCCAACACATATACACATACATGTCAATTGGTGGTATCGGTGACTGACTCAGACATACCAAGTTCACACCCTGTGCATATGATGAAACTGTGCCACCTCCTGCAATCTGTAAAAACTGTGCAGGTACAGGTTAACATGTTGCTGATGCACAGGGTGACCACATAGATGTGTAGTAATAGTACTGTTGTTAACAGTACTGTGTGCTGAATTAATTGTGGGTATATCACAGCATGCCTGATGCAGTAAGTGTGTGATTGTCATGTACTGCTGTCTACATCCATGGTAATTACCATAGTGTATCATCTGCACATGTTGGCATACTGGTGGTAATGATGTCAACAGAAGGCTACATACATAGGTAGCACAGGGGATAAGGTAATGAATGTAGTAATATGCAATGATGGACATGTAAATTGCAAGTGGCATGTTGCCCACACTGGACTCTGCAATGCAGATGTTTGAGGATGTTGATATGTGTGCAGTACTACACGACTGGTACAGGACACACAGGAGCACCCTAGCACTGCATGCTCACATCTCATACCATGCTAGACAGCCCCAACACACAAAACTAACTGTCACAGGAGGGAGAGTCCCCATATATGTCAGGGATACTGTGGTGGCAGGCCAGGTAGCGTACATCCTACTAAGTATGGAACCACTGAGTGAAGGCTCAGTGCCTGTTATTTGACATGTGTATTACTGCAGGTATGAGCACATGGGTTTCCATCCAGTTATTGTACATCCTGACAGTACACTTGTGTGTGCTGAGACTGGACCCTAGCCATCTGACCCGTGTATTTCCATGTACATGTGCATAGTGCCTGCATATTTGCAGTGTTACCTACTGGAAGTGGTACAGCTTGTTTGTTGTACAATGGACTACATGCAGCCCTGTTTACTGTAGCTTTGTTTGCATGCATGTTTGCTTGCAATTACCCTGGAATACTGATCACACCTGCAATGCATAGTTATAGAGCTTTTGTGGACTCCTAGTGCCATCTGCATAGCCTACTATATGTATGTCCATGTCCCACTTGAAAGGATGTCGCTGTTTGTCCAGTTCACATGTACATTGCCTGTGACACAGTGAATATGACTTACCTGGCATGTGTCCACGTGAGCAGTCATATATGCTACTGCTAACTAATCACAGGCACTACACCTTCACATATTCATCTTCTGTTGAACTACCTGCTTCGCTAGTGATGGCCTGCACCTGTCACCCCTGGGCTTTCAGATATTGGCAAAGGCTCTTGCTACTCCCATAGTGCCTATGTTAGGCAAGGCTCAAATGACAAACCCACCTTCATAGGTATCACAAGGGATAAGAAACTAAGAGTAGTGCTACCCAATGCCAGAAGTCTAAACCTCCAGATGCATGCACCCGAAACTCTCCTTGGCATGGAGAACATCAATATCTGTGCAGTAACAGATGCCTGGTTCAGGGCTACTGAGAGCACACCAGCACTACCAGGTTTAACCTGGTTGATTTCTTTGAAACAGTCACCAAGGCCATTGATGAGGGGAAGGTGGTTCACACAGCCTACCTGGACCTCGCAAAAGCCTTCACAACAATACCCCACTTGGGCATTCTAGAGAAGCACACCAGCTTAAATATAAGCCCCTATGTCACTAGATGGATTGCACAGTGGCTCAAGGACAGAACCCACATGGTTAGAATTGCTCGAGCCATGCCAGACTCCAAACCAGTTACGAGTTGTGTCCCACAAGGCTCAGTCCTGGGACCTCTCTTATTTGGTATATATTTATTGGAGGTACAGGCCAACAAGGGCGGACTGTGGCTGACCAAATATGCAGATGACTGGGAACTGGCCACCATAATCGACTCTCCAGCCGACTACAAGCATCTTCCAAAGGGGCATCATAGAAACAGATAACTTGTGCCAGAGCCATGGCCTTCAGCTGAACAGTGTTTAGAAAGGGAAATGTGCATCCTGTAGTCTGTTCTCCTAGTTGCCAAAAGGGACATTTCTCTCATACGCAATTGCACACACACTAACCCCCCTCAGACAAACACACACACTTGCCATTTACAGAATTCAAACCCCTACCTAACTATGTTATGACAGTTGAGACAGACGCATTAGCAGAGTGTGCTATTCGCATTACTGGGCGGTTTCACTTCTCTTGCTATACTTATAGAGTGCTGACATTATCAGTGTTTAGAAAGGGGAATGTGCATCCTGTAGTCTGTTCTCCTAGTTGCCAAAAGGGACATTTCCCTCACACACAATAACCCCCCTCAGCCAAACACACACACTTGCAGGATTCAGACCCCTACCTAACTATGTTATGACACTTTAGACGGACACGTTAACAGAGCGCGCTATTTGCATTACTGGGAGGTTTCCCTTCTCCTGCTATACTTATAGAGTGCTGACATCATTGGTGTTTAGAAAGGGGAATGTGCATCCTGTAGTCTGTTCTCCTAGTTGCCAAAAGAGACATTTCCCTCACACAAAATTGCACACACACACGAATCCCCCTCAGCAAAACACACACACTTGCAGGATTCAAACCCCTACCTAACTATGTTAGGACACGTGAAACGGACGCATTAGCAGAGCACGCTATTTGCATTAGTGGGAGGTTTTCTTTCTCCTGCTATACTTATAGAGTGCTGACATCATCGGTGTTTAGAAAGGGGAATGTGCATCCTGTAGTCTGTTCTCCTAGTTGCCAAAAGGGACATATTCCTCACACACAAGAATCCCCCTCAGACAAACACACACACTTGCAAGATTCAAGCTCTTACTTCACTATGTTATGACACTTGAGATAAACGCATTAGCGGAGCACGCTATTCACATTAGTGGAAGGTTTTCCTTCTCCTGCTTTACTTATAGAGTGCTGACATCATCGGTGTTTAGAAAGGGGAATGTGCATCCTGTAGTCTGTTCTCCTAGTTGCCAAAAGGGACATTTCCCTAACACACAATTACCCCCATCAGCCAAACACACACACTTGCCATTTTCAGGATTCAAACCCCTAATTAAGTATATTATGACACTTGAGACGGACACATTAGCGGAGCGTGCTATTCGCATTACTGTAAGGTTTCCCTTCTCCTGCTATACTTATAGAGTGCTGACATCATCTGTGTTTAGAAAGGGGAATGTGCATCCTGTAGTGTGTTTCCCAGTTGCCAAAAGGGACATTTCTCTCCCCCAGACTTACACACACACCAACCCCACTCACACAAACACACTGAGCATTTGCAGGATTCAAACCCCTACCTAACTATGTTATGCCACTTGTGACAGATGCATTAGCAGAGCACGCTATCCGCATTACTGGGATGCGCTTTTTCTCCTGCTGTACTTATAGGGTGCTGACATCATCGGTGTTTAGACAGGGGAATGTGCATCCTGTGGGGAGGCAGACGCCAAGCACACTCTGGCTAAGCTGTCATTCCCTAGGGCAAACAGCCTAGTGTTGACCTCTACACCCATATGTTTAATTGTCAAATGCACATTATTTGTTGCTGATAGACTGTTTGCACATCTTTATTGCCATAGCATTCCCTGTTTGCATGAACAACTTGTGCATCTGTGGAAGATGTTTGCATATGGGAGGGATCCACTATATCACGTATGTCTCTGTAGTCATTTAATTGTGTGCACTGGGCAGACTGCTGTAACGTGGTTGGTTCCTGGAATAACGCGTAAAAATACCAGATATGTGTGTCCAACTGCTAAACTGAGATTTGGCCTAAGTGTGTGAGCATGCCCAGTTCAGCCTTCCCATGGCATGTTGTCTGACATATGTCTCATTTATCAATGTGTGTGAGCATTCCATATGTTGAACTCTGCAGCCCACCACATTTGTGGATGAGTGTGAACTTCAACAAATATCACCAGTTTATGGTTGTGTGTTGTGTGTCATGTTGTGTAGTTACTGTACAACTGCTTTGTGTGTGAACACAACAGGATTACACTGTGCCTGCAGTGTTTGCATGGGATACTTTGCATACAGTTGTCAACATCCTTTCACACTGACCTAACACTGTAGTACTGTATAGTGTACTGGTAGTACTTTGACTGTGGTGGACAGTATCCTGGGCTTTAGTGCTATCACTGCTTTACATTTCGATAGTGAGCACAACAGTCTGGTTAGGGGCCAGTTGTGTACATCTGACCATGTTGCATTCTGTTCAGATATGAACTACTTAAACCAGGCTTGTCCAAGATTGGTAGTGTATTCCACAACATAAGTGTACATTTGCAAACACTAGTGATGTGCCCTAGTCCATGTCTAATGCTAGTTGGAGAGTGTGATTGTCCTTCAGCACACATTGTAAGTGGAGTTTGCCATGACATATGTCATGGTTAGTATACTGTGCCTCTGTCTACCTGTGACATGACAGTGATACCCAGGATAAAGCTACCATCTCCCATCCACTCATCAAGATTCCTATTGAGGAAAATTGATAAGTGACTCTATGGGTAGCATGTACTGGGAGTTCACTCATGGGTGGGGGTGGCTTCTGTGTTATGGATCATGCAGTACAGCTTGTCCTATGTAAGCCAGTGCTGGGGTTCAGGTCTCTCATGTGCATAGCTCACTGCCATTCAGATTGTACAAGGTGCAGCATGTTTATTGATACCAGCAACACAGGCAACACATGGCATCTGTGCAAGCTCTTTGATACTCCTGGTGAGGTACTGTTGGGGACTTTACGGTTGATGGAGGTGTCTGCTGAGGTACATCCCACAGGGACTATTGTAGTCAATTGTACTGCTGATGGAGGATGACTGCAGAGCCACAATGACCTCCCCTTATCTAGATCTGACAACCTTCATGATTAGGTGGGTATATGGTATGTTTCTGTAAACACTACAGCACATGTTTGTCTAATGCAGGATATCTATCACCTTGTGTCCCCAGGTCTCTCATTACATGTTAACTACATAATGGGTTAACACCTATGTGGTAATTGGTGGGCACTTACTGTATATCCACGGGGATTGACTATACACTTTTCTGCAATTAGCTTGCTGACATAGCTATGGCACCAGTTGTCTGTTTCTATGTGGCCCTTTTGTGGGATGCTTGTGTCAGCTGGTGGATCATATATGGTGAGCAGTTTGTAGTCCTCTGCAAACATGTTCAGACACAGTCCTTCCATGTTTGCCTGTACCTATGGGACATATATACCAGACGAGGGAGATCCCAGGACCAACCCTTGTGGGATGCCAGTTATATCTGGTTTGTAGTCTGACATGGCTGCAGCATGTCTGACCATGTCTGTTCTGTCCTTGGTCTAGTTTGCAACCCCTCTACTGACATAGGGGTTTATTTTTTAGCTGGTGAGCTTATCTATAATGAACAAGTAGGGTATTGTATAGAAGCCTTTGCAAGGTCCAGCTACGCTGTGTGGACCACATTGCCCTCATCAATGACCTTAATGACTGTTTCAATTGAGTCAAACATGTTTAGGAGCAGGATCTGCACTTAAGAAAGCTGCACTAGGTAGGGTCCGGTGTCAGTAGGTCCCCAATATCTTTATGTCTGTGGTACATGCTGATCCTTTCCATAGCTGTGCAGACCGAGCTTCTCAGGATTCTGGGGTAGTAGTTTTCAGTATCCATTCAGGCAACACCTTTGTTGAGAAGGACCACTGTTGTTGTACACTGCTCTTTGGGTACATATTCTGTGGTAAGGCTGACATTGAGCAGTAGTGTGATTTGGCATTCCATTCATCTTGGAGTCCATGTTGCACTCAGCCCAGGACACCATCTCATACCATTGCTGCTGTGTGTTTTGCTTTGTAGATGCTGGCTGTTACCTCAGCATCTGCAATGTCAGGGGGCCAGCAGTCTGCTGGGATAGATATTCTGCATTCTGGGGGGGGGGGTTTGCACTGCACCTGTCAGGATGTATGTTGGCAATATGTGTGTGTGTTTGTGATATTTGTGTGATTCAGAGCATATCTATGAATTCCTAACACGGTTCCTACCATCAGTTGTGAAAGCCTTGGGATTATCCTTAGTGTCCTGTACAATTTGTATCTTCATAGGTTCATAGGTTCATACTAGGCTATCCACCCTAGGGCATTCGTTAGCCTAGCCAGAGTGTGTGTGGCTTTTGCCACCCCTTGCTATGTGAATATTATGGCCATTTATGATTTGCTTTGCTGTGCCTCTGTCTGGACATGACACAGTGAAGACCCCAAGTGTAACTGTACAATCATCCATCCACTTGGCAAGATTCCTGTTGAAGAGTATCAGTGAGGGCTCTGCCTAACATGGAGTGGGATTCTGGTCCAGGGTGTGGGAGCCTCTGGATTATGTATCTGTCCCACCAGCACATCCTATTTCATTATTTGTTGAGGTTGACATCTCTCACTCTCACAGCTCTGATGGCTTTGAGTTTTCTGGGGTGGAGCATGTCCATTACTCCTGTGTTGGGCATGGCCTTCTACAACAGGCATGCAATGCCTCTGTGTAGGCAGTATGTGACTGCATTCAGCTGGGGTGTCTACAGCCAGGCAGCATATGACATGTATTTGAGACCCTTTATCCTCTTGGTGAGGTACCTTTGAGGTCTTTCTAACTGCTGCAGGTATCAGGTAAGGTACATCCCATATGAGGCATTTTACTAGATTATGGGTGTGATAAGAGAACAGTATAGGGGCACAATGACCTCTGTTGACGTAGATGTGAATCCTTTCCTGATACGGTGTCAAATGTAGACAGTCTTCCTAGCCACATTGGCAATGTGAGTGCCACATAACAGGTTACTGTCCACTTGTGTCCCTAGGTCCCTGATTACTCCTTCCATACATAATGGTTTACCACCTATGTGGTAATTTGTGGTACCTTGTTTGGTATTTGGTGGGACATTCATACTGTCCAGTGTCTTCTGGACGGCTGGGTGGGGTTCCTGTGTGTGAGAGTGTGGTCTGTAGCATGCTACAGACTGTACAGCAGTCTTGCCTACAGTTAGTTGCACATGGGTGGACTCCAATGCCCTGTGCATTGTCAGTTACCTGGACGTATGGGTGTCTGTGCTGAATATGGATACTCACCCTCCTTTTATGTTTTGTTCCAGGTTTTGGGGCCATGACACATGATATGTGGTATAACCTGGTAGTGCTGGTGTGCTGTCAGGAGGCTTGCAGCAGGTTTCTGTCACTGCACAGACATCGATGTTCTCCATACTGGGGATGGCCTTGGGAGCATGCATATTGGGGTTTACACATCTGGCATTGGTCAGCATTACCCTTATGTTTCTTTCCACTTATGTTTTCTAGGATGGTGGGTTAGTCTTTTCAGCCTTGCCTACAAAAGGCTCTATGGAGGTGGCAAAGGCCTTATCCAATATCCAGACACCCAGGGGTAACAGGTGCAAGCCATCCCAAGAACAGCTGCGTGGCTTGTCAAGCATGACATCCCAAGCAGACAGACATTGGATCCCCTTGGAATGACACCAGTAAGTGTGTCACTTATTTATTTTATTTATTTATTTAACATTTGTTGACCGGGAAAGTCCAACTAGGTTCCACAGATCCTGTTTTCAGCGGAGGCCCAGGGAGAAATGCTCCAGATGCATGTATTTAGAATGTGGGAGGAAACTGGAGTACCCGGAGAAAACCCACGCGAACACAGGGAGAACATGCAAACTCCACACAGAAGGCACCCCGGCCGAGAATCGAACCAAAGAACCTCTTGCTGGGAGGCGACAGCATTAAACGCTGCACCACTGTGCCACCACTTGCTATGATTGATCATTCCGTGTTTGTTCTGTGGCATTATTCTTGGTAAGGGTAGGATGCTGCAAACGGTGAGTGTCATACTGGCCTGGACTACATAATCAGAGAGCTCATCTATGTCTCTTTTCATGTAGTCTAGGGAGGTACATCTCAGGTCATTCACACCAGCATGGACTATGATTGCATCATATTTCTACTTGCTTTGGAGTGAACTGCATACTTCTGTTATGTGGCGTATTGTGGCAGCCTACAGGCAGCTTACTGCACCCTTTCCCTTGTTCAGTCTGGTGTGCAGGACAGCAGTGTGTCTGACTATGGAGTCACCTATTACAACTGTATCAGGCATGTTGTTTCTCCTTCTGGCCTGTGACTCTTTGGCACACCAGCTTTGTGTACTATGTGTTGCATGTGCTATGTTTGGAGGTTGTTTGATTGGGTGTCTGCTTTAGAGGCCTCTGTTGGTGTGCTGTGTTTGTAATTTGTGCCTCCGGGAATGTTTTTCTGTGTTTATGTGTTTGGTTTACAGTTGTGATAGGTCTATGTGGGACTGTGTTTGTGGTGTGTGTGGTTACCTTCTCCTCCTGACTAGTTTTGGGAGTACTGAGTTGAGGGAGCTGAGCCTCCAGTTTGGATAGATGGTTGCATCTCTCGCATATATTTGTATTTCTTGGGTGGAGTTGGGGGTTGTCTGTGTACTTGGAGCAGGTGTAACATTGCCTCAGGATTCACAGATTCAACTTGTTGTGGCTGGCCTTAGTGGATTCTATGTGTGAACATATTTTATTGCCATACTACTGATCAGTGATTACTTCATTGTTTATGTTTGCTCTATCATGTAGTAGCTTCCTCATTCTCTTGCATGGTTTGGTTATGGCTGGTGTCCACCATGCCAGATGCCTGCGTGTATGGCATTGTGTCTTGTTTTAATTTAGGATTGCATAATCCAAGCATTCCTGGCAGTGTTCATGGAATGGCTGTATTACAGGTTCTGAGGTGTGGCCCATATTTTGCACCTGCACAGGACCTTTAATGGATTCCACATCAGTTTGGAGGAGTGCAAATATTGCTTTACACATGTTTTCCACTGTGGTTTTCTGGCCAGGGACTGTGGTCAGGATTTGTATATCCAGTGTGATTACTCTATGGTCTGGCTTTACCAGTGAGCAATACATTTCTCATCTTGCCATCCAGTACCCATGTTGCTGATTATCACATCCAGTATGCTTACCCCTCTTGTGGGAGTGGTACGTTGTTCCTGGGCCTTTTGGTTTATGGATTCTATGAACTTTTGTCCTACACTGTTGGAGCTAGTATAATGCTCCCAGTCTATGTCTGGGTATTTTCAGTCACCCAATATAATGTGGTTTGGAGGACTTGATATATTCATGTATTCCAGCATAGGCCAGGTGCAGTTCCTGGTGTTGGGACAGTAGTCTGTAGCAGGCTATAAACTGGGGGGCAGTTTTAGTCACTGTTACTTGACCATGGCTAGTCCATGCTGCTTCTTGTTGTGGTACCAACATGGGGGTGTGGTTATCCTTGAAAATTCTTGCTAGTCACCCTCCTTTTGTAGCTTGTTCCATGTTTTGAGTCTGTATAGCACAATATGAAGTGTAACCTGGTAGTGTTAGGGTGCTGTTGTGAGCCTTGACTCAGTTTTCTGTTACAACGCAGATATCAACATTGTCCATACTGGGTGAGTTTAGACTGCATGCATCTTGCTGTTTTGAATTATCCCTTATCTTATTCTTATCCCTTCTGATACCTATGGAGATAGGTTTGTGTTTTGAGCCTTACCTATTCAGGGCACACTGTGGGTAACAACAGCCTTTGCCAGTATCCATACGGCTTGCACTGATAGGTGCACGCCAGTCCTAGCAGGTGGAGCATCATGTCATGCTCAGCATGTCATCCCAGACTGGCACACATTGGATCCCCTTTGACTAACTGCGATACTTCAGTCAATTATTGCACTTGATCATCTCATTGTCATATTGTGGCATGATGCTTGGTGAGGGTAGGATGTTAGTCAGGGTCCTCAGGTGTGCATATAGTACATGGTGTTACATTACTTAACACATGGCATTCATGCCTCAGGTGGTGCTGCAGGGCTGCCTCTGTCAGATGCTCATATTACACTTCCCTGTACATGTTTGTGAGCAGGTCATGTCATTGTAGGCATCCATGTTATTATTCGAGTGAGTCAGAGGGGGTATCATTCCCAGGGTTCCTACTGAGCCAGTGTATGTGCTATGCGTTGCCTCTTTGCCAAGGCCAGGGCAGACTGGGCACGCCTCCTTCTGCCTACTGGGGCAGGCTCAGGTTGTTCCTCCTCCGAGTCACGCTCTGCCTGTGATGGCCTTGGCAATGATGGGGGCTGTTTGGCCCAGCCCTATGCTGGTCCTGCTGCAGCTGTTTTCGCAAGATCATATTATGTAGCATAGCACATACCATGACAATTTGGGTACATGTAGTTGGTGTGTACTGCAAGGCTCCACCAGATGTGTCCAGACACCGGAACCGTGACTTGAGCAGCCCAAACACACGCTCTATTACATTACGTGTTTGTGCGTGTGCCTCATTATGGCTTCCTGTTCAGGTGTGTGTGCGTTTCTGATGGGTGTCATCAGCCACGGCTCCAGTGCATAACCTGCATCCCCCACTAGGTGTCCGTGCGGGATGTCCCCATTGGCAAATGTCTGGTACAGCTGCGTCAAATGCCAGATGTGGGAATCATGGTAGCTCCCAGGACAGCCAGCACACACATTCATTATTATACCCTGGGCATCACACACGACCTGGCAGTTGATGGAGGGGAAGCCCTTGCAGTTGATGTATGCCCTACCCCGCTCACCGGCTGGTGCTTTGATGCGTATGTGCATGCAGTCTATTGCACCCACTACCTCAGGGTATTCCGCTATTTGCTGGAAGAGACGCATATTGCTGGCCAATACCTCACGGGCATTGGGGAAATATACATGATCACCGACATGTGCTGACATGGCATCCAGGAACTGGTGCAGTACCCTGGAGGCTGATGCCTGTAATATCCCCATCATATCACCAGTTGGTCTCTGGAAGGTACCTGTTGCTAGTATTCTTAGGCCAACACATACCTTGGTTTCCACTGGGATGGGTTCCCCTCTGTTGGTTCTGTGTGAGTCTTGGCCTGCACAGCTCCACTATTTGCTGCAGGAGGTCTCTGTCCACTCTATAGCGCTCTACTATCTCCAGCTCATGTAACCCATGGTAGGTGACCCTGGGCCTGTACACTCTTCTCCGTCTCCTCACTGTGGGTTGTCTGGCACCATCTGCATTGTCACCACCCTCAGCAAGTCGCCTATGTCTCATTATGACAGCTATGGCAGCCCCTAACATTTCTGCTCTGAGTTCAGCTTCTTCAGTTTTCACTTCTAATAGCTTACTCCTGTCTTGCAGTGTCTCTTGAGAGAAACATCCTGCACTGCTGTTTGCAGAGTTTTAAGTGCTGGGCTGGGCTACTATTCTGCCTGTGTAATTACCTGCTTCTAATTGTTTTCACCTGCTAGCTCCAGCAGTATTCCCTGCTAGCTTCCTACTAAATCTGTTGCTTCCTTTTTCCTCTCTGTTTCCTCAGGGAGGAGCCATGTGCAAACCAGCAGAAACACGCTCACAGTGACTTACATGCGCGCACACATGCTTACACGGTTCAGAATCTGCTTATTCAGATTAAAACGCGTGCACACCCACGCAAACAGTGTTAAACATCTCCCAACACGCTCCCACATGCTCAGTCTGCCTCACACGTGTGCACACTGCCTTACTCGCGCTTCATGGCGCGCACACGTGCGCATGCACGCCCAGCAAGAAACTTCGGTGTAGGCAACAGTGTACACATTCCATTTCTTGACTTTCTCATGCTTATCTAGTGGCACACCTCTTTCCATGATATCTGTCTGACATCTGTCATGTAACTCTGACCTCCAATAAACTGCATTTCTTTCTACCATTCCCCCCTGTGATGTCACCTATCTCCTACTCTGTTCCTCCCCCTTCTGTAACTCTTACACTACTCAGACTGTGCTCATTTGCTATGTGACAGTGGAATTCAGTATTCTAGCACTCATTTGCATCAGATTGCCTACTAATGCTTAGTTACATGTCTTAGACTCAGCTTCCCCCCTTAGCAACCACTACACGGTGGCCATGTTGGTTTTGGTCTGCTGGTCCCTGCATTGACATTCCATGTATTGCATAAAACCCACATTTGTGGGTTTATAACCTTCGTTTTTATGTTTTATACAGCGCAGCCCATTTGCGCGGGGCTGCACTGGGTTGAAACATCGGCAATCGCTGAAAAAAAATATATATATTTTTAATATATTTGCATCAGGTTACTTTGCCAATGGCCACATATTTGGCCATTGGCATGCTGCCTGACACATATGCACCCTTTATTTGGAGCTGACATGACTCCATTGCAGTTTTTGCAGAAACATACTCAGTTGTCAACTGAGTACATTTCTGCAGCTAAAACGGCTCTTACACGGGCTGTTCTGGGCTTCCTGGATCGCTAATCATCCTCATTTGCATGCTATTTGGCTGCAAGTGAGGTGATTAGCTTATCCACACCCACTCCATGTAAGAGACGTTTTAGCTTGTCTCTTACACGGACTTTGGGCTGTTCCTGGATCGCGAAGGCTGCATGGAGTCTTACACTACTCTTAGACTCCGTGCAAGCCTTCGTGATTCTGGCCCTTGGTTTCAACTTTTGTATACATGCTTCTTTTGCTCCATCTAATAAGAATCTAGGTGTTGAAACTATAGATTTATTGCAAATATATGTTTAATAAAACTGGAAAACATTTGCAGGTATTACTGGAAAATACAAATTTAAATATGCTGCACCAGTCTTGTTCCTATTTCAGTTGTTTGCATTCAACAAGTTATGTAACAAAACTGGGAAGAAAAATGGCTGCATAAATCAAATAATTTGATCTATCACACTGCAAATCTGTTTAAAATTCCAAACTAAATGTCATAAAATTGAGCACAGTGGAAATGAATTGGTAAAAAAGAGATAACTGCAAAACAGGCTCATTTCCTTGGTGTTATTTGTGGGTATTTTATAGTGGAAGGATGCTAGAAGAGTTTATGAAATCTGAAGTAAGCATGGAATGTTATGAAGGGTGCTGTTAGGAAAAGACAATCTCAATCTGCAAATGAAAGAAACAATAAACTTTCATGTCAATGCTAGTGATAGATTTAATCATGGAATATTAATTTACTGTGTAGTTCAGTAAAGAAATATTTATATTCACATATATTAACCAATCTATACCTGAGTTTCTTTGACCAAATGGGCCACATCTCTCCCTGCATGAGCATAACTATCTGGCTCAGAAGATTTTCAAGCATCAGGCTTCATTGATTAATAGAAATATACCTGAGGTGCCTTTATTACAATCTCTACATACCACCTGTGTCTATATAGCTTTTCAACAGGTTCTTGTTTTTTCTCCCACATATCAACTAAATGTTGTATGTAGATTGTCAGTCAGTCTCACCATTGGCCATAATTTTGTGTGACATATCTGAATAAGTGTGTATATGTATTATCACGTGTGTGTGTGTGTGTGTGTGTGTGTGTGTGTGTGTGTGTGTGTGTGTGTGTAGACATGCTTGCACGTGTGTATGCATGTATGTATGTATGTATGAATATGTATGTATGTATATGGTTGTGCATGTGTACCCAGTGCTGTGGTGGTAATTTGGACCTACTGATTGCTAGTATAGGATACAGTTCCACTGCAACCCTGAAACGGATTAAGCAAGTAATTAAAGAATGACTGAATGAATGATAGAATGAATGAATTGTGCGTAGTACTTGTGCTTTTGGGATTCTCAGAACTTTAAAATGTCTTGATTGCAATTAAAAGGATACGGGGAATAATGAAGACTACTATAGTGTTTATGGATGGAAAGTTGATTAAGGAGTTTGGAATGATATACTGGTGATTAGCTTATTTTGTAAGAGATGCTGGAAAAGCCATTGGTGTATATATTTTTCTTGGATTTTTGGGAGTGGAGACAAGATAGTTTGCTTTTTCAGTAGAATTACCTCCTTTATGTAAGGGGATAATATGTGACATTTTCTATAATTTGGAATCATTGGATTCTGCAACAGCTTTACTAATGAGGATTTTAATTTGATATACTATTGCTTCTGCAGCTAGATTTAGGAACTATGGTGGAAGGTTGCTGGCTGATGTATAGCAAGTTTTAGTTTATGCAATATTTTTTACTATACAAAACAGGCTGAAAGGGGAAGTGGGCATACTCAGTTGTTAGAGCATTGGAGAGGTGGCTGTAAAGTGAAACTTATGAAGGAGGTGTGCTAGGACCAGAGATGGGGTAGTTTAATGGTAAAGACGGGGATTTATTAAAGGGCTTTGAGGTTGAATTTAGTGCGCATTCTTTGAAGTATGTGGTAAATTTAGTGGCTGTTGAAGAAGGGGAATAGCTGGGCTTGGGCTCGCATTCTTTTTTGTTTCCTGAGTTAAGGACAAAGGAAATGGAGGACCAAAACTTTTAGGGTTATTTTAATGGCTGTTTTATATATGGACATAATAAATATTTGTCTTGGTTACTTGTTTTTTTTTTTCTTTTTTTGACCTGGTTACGTAGTTGCTGGAATAGTTGTAAATTTTTGTCATTTTTTGTTCTTTTGCCAGGTAACCCATGCTCTGTTTCCATCTTTCATAAGGAGGCTACATGATTTGGTGAGATACGTGGTATGGTTATTTCTAATTCTTTGTATACTGGGGTGGTAAGCTACTAAGAATGCATAGAAGTAATGCATTGAAATGTTCTACTACTTTGTTATGGTGAAGACTTCTTAGAATGGACCCATTTATAGCTTTCAGAGACTCAATGAATGACTCTTGCATGAATTTTAAGAGATTATGGGTAGTTTTAAGCTTATGTTCATTTGTTAGTTGAGAGATAGATCTATACGCACAGGATGGTAGGTGGTCACGTTGGGTGTCTAGGAATGTTTCTGAAGAAGTAAATTTAGATGGGTTACTGATTAGAATCCAGTCAAGGATGGATTGTGTGTATTATTGCTGCTATATCTTTTTTGTGTATTTATAAGTTGTGTGAATCCATAGAAGTTCAACCTATTAAATGGGCTATTTGTTAAGTGTCTGGCAGTCAGTGTCGACATCATTAAGGATGATGGTTTCTTTGGTGACTGAATCTGAAACCCAGGATAGTATTCCTTCTAATATGGCAATGCTCTGTCCTGGGGGGATATATAGTATAGTCATAGTATTCCTTGTAATATGGGAATGCTCTGTCCTGGGGGGACATATAGTACAGTGATAGTATTTCTTGTAATATGGAAAGGCCCTGTCCTGGGGGATATGTATCATAGTGATAGTATTACTTATAATATGGGAATGCTGTGTCCTTGGGGGGTATATATATATATATATATATATATATATATATATATATATATATATATATATATCATAGTTATAGTATCCCTTCTAATATGGGAATGCTCTGAGGGGGGATATATATCATAATGATAGTACCCGGGGGGCTATATAGTATAGCAATAGTATTCTTTCTAATATGGGAACGCTCTGTCCTGGGGGGGCTATATATCATAGTGATAGTATTCCTTCTAATATGGGAATGCTCTGTCCTGGGGGGATATATATCATAGTGATAGTATTACTTGTAATATGGGAATGCTCTGTCCCGGGGGGATATATAGCATAGTGATAGTATTCCTTCTAATACGGGAATGCTCTGTCCTGGGGGGGCTATATATCATAGTGATAGCATTCCTTCTAATATGGGAATGCTCTGTCTTGGGGGGGTATATATCAAAGTGATAGTATACCTTCTAATATGGGAATGCTCTGTCCTGGGGGGGTATATATCATAGTGATGGTATTCCTTCTAATATGGGAATGCTCTGTCCTGGGGGGTATATATCATAGTGATAGTATCATTCTAATATGTGAATGCTCTGTCCTGGGAGGTGGGGTATAGCATAGTGATAGTATTCCTTCTAATATGGGAATGCTCTGTTCTGGGGGGGATATATATCCTAGTGATAGTATTCCTCCTAATACGGGAATGCTCTGTCCTGGGGGATATATATACCAAATGGAGAAAAAAATCACACTGGAACAAAGTGAATATTTTAGTAAGCGCTTTCGTTTATTGAAATGAGTAAACTTCCTCAGACAAATTCCCAAAGGAAATCGATGTTTTTAAATCCAAAAAGTTATGACATCATTTCCTATACAAAAGTCAGCCTAAGAAAATCTCATACAGAACCAGTTAAAGCAATTCCTATACGAATATGTCAATAAACATACATTAAAAATCATCCAAATCAATAAACTATACAGAATTAATATACATAAAAGTAAATATATATATATGTGTATATAAAAAGAAGTATGTCTCACATAAAATGAATAAATAAAGAAACTCATTAATCCTATCTAAGCAATGCTTTCAATTTAAAAACACTCATAATAGAGATTGTATCATTTAGCCCTGGCAGACCTGCAGCGTTTAATTTAAGCTGCAACATTAGTTCTTTTTCCTCAAGTTGTAAACTAACTGGACCTCCCCTGCTACTTTCAGGAATCTTTTCAATGACCAAAAAATGGAAATCATGATTAGGAAACATTGAAACATGCCTAGCTAGGGCATTGTTAATTAATATTACAATTGAACTTATCAGTTATTTATTTATTTTATTTTATTTTACATTTCTTGACCGGGATTGTCCGACTGGATACATGTCCATTTTCAGCGGAGGCCCGGGGAGAAAAGCTCCACAATGCACCTTTTCAAAGGATGCGCCCCTCCTGAGGTCCATTATTTTTAAAAACTGTTATTTTCTACTTGAAGACAATTTAATAAGGAAACATGTAGGTGAACATCTATGTGTTGTATTTAGGAAAGGTAAAAACCTGAAAACTTTGTTGGAATGTAGTAACATTAAATGCCATCTCCCACATTGTGGCATGTTTAAGTGTGGGGCTTGCCATTGGTGTAAATTTATTTTTGTGACTTCTTTTACAGTGAATGGCAATAAATATTTTATAACTGATAAGTTCAATTGTAATACAAAGGGGATGGTTTATATAGCATTTTGCTTAAAATGCCCTGCATTTTATGTGGGCAAAACTGATAGACCCCTTAAGAACAGGATTTATGAACATCGTTATGCTATTGCTAAAGAAAATTTTAATAATTAATTTTCTGTTGACTTCCTTCCTGATTTCCTCTGGTATTCTTTTTTTTTGGCCTACTGTACTTTTGCCTGTATTATCTCTCTTTCTTATTATGTGTAGCCTTGCATCCCTACCATGGTTTCATGTTCTCAGACAACTCTTTTTTATTTTATTTTTATCTTTTCTTTATTTTATATATTTGTTAAACAGGCAAGCCCACAGGACACAAGTGCTCCTTTTCAGCAATTACCAAGAAACAGTCTGGTTAAATGACTTGCACAGATTCACATAGTATGCAAATGGAGGTGGAAGAAATCAAACCTATGTCACTTTTGGTTAAAGGAAGCAGCTTGTTAACAGCTTAGATCCTTAATACTTTGCACAAACCGCCTTTTTTCTTCCTCCTCCTCCTCTTCAATTCCTGCATCCTTTCTATACTCTCCCCCTTGCCCACTTTTTCAGTTTTTCTTCTACTTCTTCTTGTTTACATTAGTTTCTTCTCTACCTACAACTCATCAAGTTATCTTATCTTGTTTCATCACTTGATGCAATATCTAGTTTTGTCCTCGCTGTCACACTTCTCTTATCTTTTTTCCAGCCTTCTATGCTTCATTGTTTCAGATTATTGAAACAATCACCATCTGTACCTCTAATATCATTTACTATAGCTCTCTAAGTCTTTTAAAAGTAAGACATCATACCTACAACACCTATACCAAAGTTCTATGAAGCACTATTCTGCCCGTCATCTTGTATCTTATTATTTTGCCTTAAATATAGATTGTTTCCCTACATTCCTACTCTTTCTATAAGTTCTCTGCGTATAATGCTGGTAAACCTGTAAAATCTTCCTTTCTCCTGTTATTATATTACTGTCTGGGTAACAACTCATCAGTCAAAGCTTCCTGTGTTGAAACTTCATCTTTAGAGAAAAGTGAAGCTTTATTCTTTTTTTCTGTTTACTATACAGTTCTGTTTAACACCTCATTTCCCATGCTTCAATGTATTTTACTGAACCAGAGCTTACATTCTATCAGACATCTCCTTTGTATCCCCATTCTGTCTGCTTCCAGTTACACCTATTCTTCCATTTGTTTTTTCTTCCTTTTCTGACACACCATTCTGAATCTATATTCTAGTGTAAATTTTAAGACTTAGCACAAATCTACTCATGTACCATAAAAAGAGGTTCATCCCTATAATCATCTCAGTACTGTGTAAAACAATCCTTTATACTTTCCTCCATCAAGACAGTAATATCTACATTAAACATTTATCTCCAATAGGCATCCTCATTTCCGTTATTTGTGTTGTTAGATCCCTCTTGGCTAAAAAATACAAGAAAATACCTTTCATTTTCCTCTTATCCTTTGTTTCCAAAAAGACTACAGAAAGAAATCTTTCCATTCTAATCTCATCTTTCTAATATATATTACCATTTTAACATGAAACATAATCTCAGCAACAGACTTTTAAAGTTTCCCATTATATGCTCCTGCTCCATGATGAACTGAAACATCTCTGCTTCAGACAAAAAGTTTATTCCTCTAACACGAATAAGGTCACAAATGATAAAAACACACGAATGGTTGAGCGCTTTCACCCACAAACATAGTGGGCTTCTTCAGAACATTTTTTACTAACATTGTCACGCCTTATATTTAAAGTTTGGCACCAATAATTAACGAATACAAAACTAACAAATGTGTATCCATTTAAAACATTCATAGCATTTAAAGCAATACCTACAGAATACTTGTTATTTTTCAAACTCGTCCATATATATCGTATCCATTAAAAGCACTTGAAAGTGAATAAGGAAGATGATTCCTCTAGATAAATCATAACTTCTTCTGAAGACTACTATTTATATATCCATACACTTTAAAAAATAATATAATATATATTTCTATACACTTTAAAAAAAGTGGGTACTGGAACAAGTACCATAAATAGTCAATAAAAAACATTAAAATTAACCTGAACTGATAAAGCATATTGTGCGAGACAAGGTTAGTAAAAAACGTTCTGAAGAAGCCCACTATGTTTGTGGGTGAAAGCGCTCAACCATTCATGTGTTTTTATCATTTGTGACCTTATTCGTGTTAGAGGAATAAACTTTTTGTCTGAAGTAGAGGTGGTCGTGCACTTATTGGTGAGTCCGTGACTGTGAGACTATCGGTTGTTGTTTTCTTCCTTGTTTACATATGAACTGAAACATGTTTCTAATATTTTATTTAGAAAGGAAGCACGGTTTATTTTTATGCATGAAACTGTCAAACCCACTGGTTTAAATCATAAATCAATGATGAGGTTTTTACTTTAAGATAATCTTTTGTTATAATTAAATTTATGTTAGTGTGTAAAGTTTAGTATTTTGATTTGTTATTATTTTCCAGGTATAACATACTTAAATAACTGAAGCAATGATGGAAAATCTAACCTTGACAATGTAATAGCGGGAGTGCTAGAAACTTGTTCATTTTAATGACTTCAGATAAAAAATGTTTTAACTCCTACAAAAGAGGTTGCTATTTTGTGTCAAGAACATGTTTTATGTGATATTATTTAATGACTTCTATTGTGTATCATAGTTGCATTAAATTCTGTGAGCCTTATCTTTGCAGTGTCTTTTTCTCATGATATTTCCATCTTTCTTCAAGTATGGTAGGATAAATAGGGAGGGAGAACATCTTATAACAAATGCTCTCTAACTTCTACTATGGCTTTCCACTACACCCCCTGTTTCAGCTTTATCAAATACTAATATAATAACATCCATTTGTTAAAAATGTCTGTCTTCCTTCATCTCTTATTGAGGCCACTTAGTCATCAAACAACTAAATTATCTAATACCTTAGATCCTTTGATTTTGGAATATTCTCACTTTCAAAACCAAAGGAAGAAACTCAGTGCCTGACAACACCTAAAAAGGTGACATCATGGGAAAAAAATAAAACAGGCAGTGTAAGAGGTCCAGGAAACACTCAGCCGTATAGACAGAAATAAAGGGTTTTTTCTAATACAATCCTTTAACACATTAACTAACTCACCACATTTTTGTACCTATACACACAACTTTATCAGCTATCAAACAACCTACCCACAATTCTTTAAATTCACTTACAATTAACTTTTTTCGAATTCCATGCTCCATTTTAGTAGTTGTCACCCTTATCACCAGAAGAAGGGAATCATCAAGGGGCAGATGGTCAGACTGTTGAGATTGGTGAGCAACTTTGATACTTTTAAATGTGAGTTGTTTCAACTTGTAGGAATGTTTTTAGATAGGGGGTACCCCTTAAAATTAATTTTGAAGGTGAAACATGAGATTTTAAAGAAGAGAGATACCCTTTACCAACCTATAATTCATGCTAGGTTACCAGTAAAACCACCCCAACAACAGTCTGATGGTTCATCTACAATGGTCCTTAGATACAATCACCTCTCCCAAGATATTGTTTCAGCCATTAACTATACATGGCACTTTGGTCTTAAGGATGAAAGTAAGGAAATTCTTGGCCCGAGACCTAGGATAGTCTACAGTCGAGGGAGAAATGTTAAGGACATTATGGAGAATTCTACTTGCAAGTCTTTTATATCTATAATGTACAAATTTGGGACCTGTAGGGTATGTAAGTACATCAATGATGTCTCATATGTGTCCATACCTGGTTACAGCCATTCTTTAAGCTGCCCAGGAAGGTGCAGCTGTAACACTAACATGTTAGTATATGTTGCCACCTGTTTCAGCTGCACCAGTTTTTATGTGGGCAAAACTGTACGAAGACTTAAGGAAAGGATTATTGAACATGTTAGGGCCATCAGAAATAAAGATGCCCACAATGCACTCTATAGACACAGTAGATGTACTAATTTTAAAAAGTTTATTTTCTGTGTCATTGACAAGATGAAAAGTAGTGAAAGAAGAGGTGACTTGAAACTAAAGGTGGAAGATTTGGAGACCATGTGGCAACCTATGCTAAATGCTATGCATCCACCTGGCCTCAATGACAGTATTGCTATTCTTCCTACACTTAAGGCTAAAGCAAATGTGATTAAATAAAATGTATTTTTTATATATTTAACAACGTATATCAGCATCACAATATTTTATATCTTTAAGCATATTGTACAAGTGCATTTTTATCTTGTATTTTGGTTCAATTATGTTTTTATATTTCATGTATAATCAACAGTTTTTTTTTATTTTTTTCATGATGTCATTCAATGTGGATTGGTCAGCAGGTAGGGGATGAGGTATTTAAATGTTGTTTGTACTAACCAACATTACTCTGATGAAGCCATTTTCATGGTGAAAGCGCTCAGTCATTGGGATCTTTGTGTTTTCTGCTATTAAATCGGTGAAACCACATTTGTGTTGGGACTTTTTTATTTTTATCGTATAACAAATGCTCTCTAACTTCTACTATGGCTCTCCACTACACCTCCAGTTTCAGCTTTATCAAATACTAATATAATAACATCCATTTGTTAAAAATGTCTGCCTTCCTTTATCTCTTATTGAGGCCACTTAGTCATCAAACAACTAAATTATCTAATACCTTAGATCCTTTGATTTTGGGATATTCTCATTTTCAAAACCAAAGGAAGAAACTCAGTGCCAGACAACACCTAAAATGGTGACATCATGGGAAAAAAAATACAACAGGCAGTGTAAAAGGTCCTGGAAACACCCAGACGTATAGGCAGAAATAAAGGGTTTATTTCAGTACAATCCTTTACCACATTAACTAACTCACCACATTTTTGTACCTATACACACGACTTCATCAGATATCAAACAACCTACCCACAATTCTTTAAATACACTTACAATTAATTAACTCTAATAAACAACCATTGAAAACAGTGTGAAAAAAGGCAGTTTCAGAATAACAGTTTCAAATCACTAACCTAAAATACATCCAAACAATAAAAACATTCTAAAAAATCTCTAAACATTTTTATAATACATAAATACATGTATTAAAAATACAAATTTCTTTCTACAATTCATATAAAAGAATAATATAATAATCTAATATAAGCATAATCACAAATACAGTCAAACTGAATTGAAACATAAACCACTACCCTCATCTAGTGTCATAATGAAGAAAATTATATTAAAAAGTAAAAGTAAAATTTTTGTATAAACACCCTTATGCCCTAATGCAGACATAATGAAACACTTTATAATCTGGCTGCTCTGAGCTTAAAAACAGGGGCAAGAGAGTTCTATTTGTTCAAACCCAGGACTTTGTTGTCTTCAAGAAAAAGCTGCCAATATATTTCCTTGTATTCTATCCTTGTCTCCCATGGTCCCCCTCTAGGGTCTTGTACTATTTGTTCTAATATAAAAAAAGTAAATATCACCTGCTTACAACTTAAGGGATGCTTGAATAAAGCATTCTTATCTTCTTTAGTCCTAATTTCATACATATGTTCATATATCCTTCTTTTGAGCCTGCACTCAATTTTCCCTACATAAAACGCATTACATTTTTGACACAAAGTAAGGTAAATAACTCATACACTATCACAATTCATAAATGTCCAAGCCTCTATATATTTATCCTTGTTTTTAACATATGCAGTTTCACAGTTCGATACAAAGGGACACTGAGCACAAGCGCCACACTTGAATGTACCAAGTCTTCTCTTATTAGAAACCTTGCACTTATAATTATTATGCTCTAAAATATTGTTAATGTTGCATCCTTTCTTAAAAACAAATTTGATAGGGCACTTGAAAATTGGATTGAGATCTGAAAAACTAGCAAATCTCTCCCAGTTGCTCATAATAAGATTTTTGATAAGGTTTGCTTCACAGTTATAATTCAAAACTAAGGCCCCTTTGTGTTCTTTACACTGCTACCTATCGCCTCCAAAACACTGATGCTCTGGTACTTTAGTACTCACAAATGTGTTCCCTAAAATGGGGCAAGTTTATCTTTTCTACCTTCCTTAAGCTCCTTCAGCACTTCTTCCACCAATAAATAATGGATATTTCCTCTCCAGAGACATTTTTTTAGCAATGCACATTCATTATTAAAATCTTGTTCACTTGTTGTCATTCTTGATGTCCTAATGACCTGTCCTTTGACAATACTTCTCTTCTGCCTATAAGGATGAGCACTAGTGTAGTAAAGGTAGGAGTTAGAATACATCTCTTTCCAACATACCCTATATTTAAATTTCTGTGGCTGTTCAACTTTCTGTATATTTATATCCAAATAATTCACTGAGTCTTTAGAAATCTTGTAGGTGAATTTAAGAAAGTCTGTGGTGGAACCTATGTACTCTATAAACTCTCTATTTTTTCTTCTAGGCCACTCCAAAATATATATGTATCATGCAAATATTGATTATAGTATTTTAAATATTTAACAAATGGGGAACTGAACACAAATTTCTGCTCCCAAACCTGTAGTATGGTATTCACATAAGTGGGGGTGCAGCATGCCCCCATTGCCACCCCCACTTTCCTGTTTGTAGTATTCACCATCAAAATAAATAAAATTGTTTTTGAGTACTAACTCCATCAGTTCAACACACACCCTAAATTCATTCTCATTCAGGCCTCTCACCTCACCTAGGGCTTCTTCAAACCATTCAAGTCCAGCATAATGTGGTATAACAGAGGATAGGTCTACAATAGCTATCATCAAAAAAATGAACTCATCATCATATAATTCAGCTCTAATACTTTTTAGGAAATCCCACAAGTCTTTTGAGTTCCCTGTATGTTAATCCCGTATCTTCTATAGTTTATTGTCCAGATATTTTGCTAACAGGTAAGTCTTTGACCCATTTGCAGGCACATTGGGCCTAAGTGGGGGATCTATCACATTCTTATGGACTTTGGGAATTCCAAAAATAGATGGGATGGTAGGTCTTTCTATCCGCAACTAATTAAATGTATCCTTATATATCATAGCTTCAAATAAATATTCAAGAGTGAAGTCTATTTTGTAATAAGCCACATTTACTTCATTTTTAAAACCCCAGAATATTTATCTTCATCATTCAAAATATCAACCATTTTACGCACATAGAGCATATTATCCATCAATACTATCCTGCCCCCCTTGTCTGGCTTCATAACCCTAATTTGTTTATTATTTCTCAATTCTTCCAATAAAAGCCGCTCTTCTAAAGGGAGGTTAGTGAATATTTTGTTATGGTGTAAAGCTTCTCTAAGTTCCTTTTCTACTACATTTTCAAAATTCTTAAGTTGAGAGGGAATCAGTGGGTTAAATGCTCTTTTCTTTTTAAGCATCTTTCCTGGATTCCCCTCCAGAGGATTCTCTAAAAATATAAGTTCTATATTTTTCTTCCTAATAAATAATTTCAAATCTATTAACACATAACTAATATCACTATTCCTGTTAGGAATAAACTTAAGACCCTTAGTAAATAACTTAAAATAAATGTTATCCACTTCACAACAACTATATTGAAATATATTACAACTGCGATAGGTAAATTTGTAACCATCCTGCAAAATCTGTTCTTTTGTACTAAAGGATCCCTCCCTGGGTACTTCTCTATTTCCATTAATAAACAATTTCTCCTTTAAACTCTCCAACTGGGTGGTACCTCCACCTTTTATTGTAATTGTAACAAACCATGCTCTTTTTCTTTAACCTCTCCAAACTCGGTATAGGAGAAAATTCTAAAGGGTTATAAATATCAAATTGATTATTAATGTCATAAAATTTGTGTGACTCAGTCATTCTCTTAGAAATATCTTCCCCTTCCCTCCACTGTCAGTCATGATCCTCATAATTCAAGAGTGTGTTAAGCTTATCATACTGAAAAGGGGGAACCTTGGGGGCTCTAGGCTTAGGGTAACAATGCCCCCTGTTCATATTCCACCCTATCTCTTTCAAATTTTTTATATTTCCTTTTGATTAGAAAGGAATACTTTTCTTCTATATTGGTCTTAATACAATCATATTTCTCCCTCTCTTTTTCTACTGTGTGCACTAAATCATTAATTGTACATTTATTAGTAAAGTCAGTCTGTTCAAAAAGTGTTTTCATTTCTTTCTTATTCTGCTTAATTATAACTCACATAATGTCAAAATCATGGGCAGGATTCACGAAGGCTTGCACGGAGTGTAAGAGACGTGTAACACTCCATGCAAGCCTCGCGATCCAGGAACAGCCCTAAACTCCGTGTAAGAGACTAGCTAAAACGTCTCTTACACGGACTGGGCGTGGATGTTAAATACCTCACTTGCAGCCAAAAGGTATGCAAATGAGGTATATTAGCGATCCACGAAGCAGAAACCAGCCAGTGTAAGAAATGTTTTAGCTGCAGAAATGTACTCAATTGACAAATGAGTACGTTTCTTCAAATTCCACAACGGAGCCATGTCAGCTCCAAGTAAAGGGTGCATATGTCTCAGGTAGCATGCCAATGGCCAAATATGTGGCCATTGGCAAGGTAACCCGATGCAAAAATAATAAAAATATAATTTTTCGCCGATGTTTAAACTCCAGCGTGAGCCCGTGACAAACAGGCTGTATAAAACATAAAGAAAGGTTAAATTTTTAAAAAAAAAAAAGAAAAATTAAAAAAAAATTAAAAAGGTTAAAAAAAGTAAAATTAAATTTTTTGTATAAACACCCTTATGCCCAAATGCAGACATAATGAAACACTTTATAATCTGGCTGCTCTGAGCTTATAAACAGGGGCAAGAGAGTTCTATTTGTTCAAACCTGGGACTTTGTTGTCTTCAAGAAAAAGCTGCCAATATATTTCCTTGTATTCTATCCTTGTCTCCCATGGTCCACCTCTAGGGTCTTGTACTATTTGTTCTAATATAAAAAAAGTAAATATCACCTGCTTACAACTTAAGGGATGCTTGAATAAAGCATTCTTATCTTCTTTAGTCCTAATTTCATACATATGTTCATATATCCTTCTTTTGAGCCTGCACTCAATTTTCCCTACATAAAACGCATTACATTTTTGACACAAAGTAAGGTAAATAACTCATACACTATCACAATTCATAAATGTCCTAGCCTCTATATATTTATCCTTGCTTTTAACATATGCAGTTTCACAGTTCGATACAAAGGGACACTGAGCACAAGTGCCACACTTGAATGTACCAAGTCTTCTCTTATTAGAAACCTTGCACTTATAATTATTATGCTCTAAAATATTGTTAATGTTGCATCCTTTCTTAAAAACAAATTTGATAGGGCACTTGAAAATTGGATCGAGATCTGAAAAACTAGCAAATCTCTCCCAGTTGCTCATAATAAGATTTTTAATAAGGTTTGCTTCATAGTTATAATTCAAAACTAAGGCCCCTTTGTGTTCTTTACACTGCTACCTATCGCCTCCAAAAAACTGATGCTCTGGTACATTAGTACTCACAAATGTTTTCCCTAAAATGGGGCAAGTTTATCTTTTCTACCTTCCTTAAGCTCCTTCAGCACTTCTTCCACCAATAAATAATGGATATTTCCCCTCCAGAGACATTTTTTTAGCAATGCACATTCATTATTAAAATCTTGTTCACTTGTTGTCATTCTTGATGTCCTAATGACCTGTCCTTTAACAATACTTCTCTTCTGCCTATAAGGATGAGCACTAGTATAGTAAAGGTAGGAGTTAGAATACATCTCTTTCCAACATACCCTATATTTAAATTTCTGTGGCTGTTCAACTTTCTGTATATTTACATCCAAATAATTCACTGAGTCTTTAGAAATCTTGTAGGTGAACTTAAGAAAGTCTGTGGTGGAACCTATGTACTCTATAAACTCTCTATTTTTTCTTCTTGGCCACTCCAAAAGATATATGTACCATGCAAATATTGATTATAGTATTTTAAATATTTAACAAATGGGGAACTGAACACAAATTTCTGCTCCCAAACCTGTAGTATGGTATTCACATAAGTGGGGGTGCAACATGCCCCCATTGCCACCCCCACTTTCCTGTTTGTAGTATTCACCATCAAAATAAATAAAATTGTTTTTGAGTACTAACTCCATCAGTTCAACACACACCCTAAATTCATTCTCATTCAGGCCTCTCACCTCACCTAGGGCTTCTTCAAACCATTCAAGTCCAGCATAATGTGGTATAACAGAGGATAGATCTACAATAGGTATCATCAAAAAAATGAACTCATCATCATATAATTCAGCTCTAATACTTTTTAGGAAATCCCACAAGTCTTTTGAGTTCCCTGTATGTTAATCCCGTATCTTCTATAGTTTATTGTCCAGATATTTCGCTAACAGGTAAGTCTTTGACCCATTTGCAGGCACATTGGGCCTAAGTGGGGGATCTATCACATTCTTATGGACTTTGGGAATTCCAAAAATAGATGGGATGGTAGGTCTTTCTATCCGCAACTAATTAAATGTATCCTTATATATCATAGCTTCAAATAAATATTCTTTAAGAGTGAAGTCTATTTTGTAATAAGCCACATTTACTTCATTTTTGAAACCCCAGAATATTTATCTTCATCATTCAAAATATCAACCATTTTACGCACATAGAGCATATTATCCATCAATACTATCCTGCCCCCCTTGTCTGGCTTCATAACCCTAATTTGTTTATTATTTCTCAATTCTTCCAATAAAAGCCGCTCTTCTAAAGGGAGGTTAGTGAATATTTTGTTATGGTGTAAAGCTTCTCTAAGTTCCTTTTCTACTACATTTTCAAAATTCTTAAGTTGAGAGTGAATCAGTGGGTTGAAAGTGCTTTTCTTTTTAAGCAACTTTCCTGGATTCCCCTCCAGAGGATTCTCTAAAAATATAAGTTCTAAATTTTTCTTCCTAATAAATAATTTCAAATCTATTAACACATAACTAATATCACTATTTCTGTTAGGAATAAACTTAAGACCCTTAGTAAATAACTTAAAATAAATGTTATTCACTTCACAACACTATATTTAAATATATTACAACTGCGATAGGTAAATTTGTAACCATCCTGCAAAATCTGTTCCTCTGTACTAAAGGATCCCTCCCTGGGTACTTCTCTATTTCCATTAATAAACAATTTCTCCTTTAAACTCTCCAACTGGGTGGTACCTCCACCTTTTATTGTAATTGTAATAAACCGTGCTCTTTTTCTTTAACCTCTCCAAACTCGGTATAGGAGAAAATTCTAAAGGGTTATAAATATCAAATTGATTATTAATGTCATAAAATTTGTGTGACTCAGTCATTCTCTTAGAAATACCTTCCCCTTCCCTCCACTGTCAGTCATGATCCTCATAATTCAAGAGTGTGTTAAGCTTATCATACTGAAAAGGGGGAACCTTGGGGGCTCTAGGCTTAGGGTAACAATGCCCTCTGTTCATATTCCACCCTATCTCTTTCAAATTTTTTATATTTCCTTTTGATTAGAAAGGAATACTTTTCTTCTATATTGGTCTTAATACAATCATATTTCTCCCTCTCTTCTTCTACTGTGTGCACTAAATCATTAATTGTACATTTATTAGTAAAGTCAGTCTGTTCAAAAAGTGTTTTCATTTCTTTCTTATTCTGCTTAATTATAACTCACATAATGTCAAAACCACATGTATCAAAAATCTTAAGAAGATCTAGATGAAATTCAGAGACTTCAGTCACATTATTGGGATACTTGTAAACTCGTAAGTCCTTTAGGGACCACACCTCTGTTTTTTTTTTCAAATATTCATTGTCTATACCTAAAGTTTTGTATTTAAGTATAAAATCATACAACCTATTGGCAATAAAACAATATGAAACAGTTTCACCTGATGCATCCAACAATTTTCAGCATTACCAAAGAAATATTTGCTGTTTAAACAATTTCCCCACAAGTGGGAAGAAAAAGGGATAAATTTACCATGTTTGGAAGCAGAACTAGCAAGACAGTCACCATTTCTTTTAGTCCATTTTTCTTTTGGTGCCAATCCTTCTCCTGCACTTCTGCTACTGCCAATTTTGGACTGTCCCTCTTGTAAAGTAATAAAAATATTGGGAAGTCCAACACACTCCAAATTCAATGGTGCAGCTGCAAACCCACCCAAGGATGCCATCATTACTCTCCATATTCATTTCTGGTTAACATCCTCTCCTGTATAAAACTTCTCCTTGTATCATTTCCTGATTTCTGGGAATCATTCCCATGGAAACAATCTTCCCCAGTCCCTGATGATTCTGGGAAAGTAAGTACACTAACTGGGTTAAGACACCCAGAACTTGATGAATTTAATCACCAAAACTCTCCTGGGAACTTTCTCTGATAGGGAAGTTGATCTAGACCTCAAAGTCCTCCATAAATAACTACAACCAAATCCAAAGGAAGAAGCTCAGTGCCAGACACCTAATAAATTGATAAGTCAAAAAAAAACTACAACAGGCACTGTAAGAGGTCCAAGAAACACCCAGACATAAAGGCAGAAATGAAGTGTTTCTTCCAATACAATCCTTTAATTTAATTTAATTTACTTTTTTGACATTTGTTTACCAGGAAGGTCCACTGGGCCAAGAAAAACCTATTTTCAGTGGAGGCCTAGGGAAAAAATCTCCACAAAGAAACAGTTGCCTTTTTTTTTTTTGCTCATTTATACTATTTACTGCACTTTTTTATTCCCTGCTGCCTACTTTTTACTATATTTATTTACTGTGTACTAAACTATACTGTTGTACTGCAATTGCCTGCTACATTGTGCCTGTAAGATCAAATGTTATTGCGGTTTTCATCATTTACATTTTTTCACTGTTTTAAAGTCTTATGTTCTGCCTATTCACGTTTTTCCACCGAGCAGTGTTTAGATTAACTAATCTGTTAACTGTTATTTTCAGTGTCTCACTGCTATTTTTCTGCTGTGTTAAACACTGTCTAGTGTTTCCCACTGAAACTAGGGTTGCTAGCAGCTGTAGCATAATCCAGATCTAGGCCTGTTGTTTCTGAGCACAGTTTCCAGGCTGTCTTGGATTAGAGGGGGGGGACTATCTGCACTTTTGTGAGAGAATTGTGTTGATTGGGACCTATCTGGTTAAGAGAGGCTGATCAAGGGCTTGTAATAAGCATCCTCATTGTCGTTTTGAATCTTTTTTTCAAGTGTTAGCTTCTGGTATTTAGGCCCTGCATTTGACCAGGTTTCTGCTTGTTTGTACCGAGCTGAACTGAGGTGGGATACCAACCACAACTTTGAGCTGAGATACAAAGATGACTAGAGGCTTCTGAGCTTCCAAAAAAAATAAGTTGCCTGTTTTTTATTATTTTTTGCTTATTTAAACTATTTACTTCACTTTTTTATTGCCTGCCACCTACTTTTATACTGCATTTATTTACTGTGTACTAAACTACACTGCTGTACTGCAATTGGCTGCTTCATTGTGCCTGTAAAAATCACATTTTATTGATGTTTTCACTGTCTGTTAAGTATTTACTGGTATTGTTTCACTGTTTTCCATTACTGATCTCCTCCATGATCGTTTCTGAAAAGCCAGCCATAGTGACAAAGTCTTCAACCTAGCATTATGGACAATTAGACTACCCTTATTTCTTCTGTCAACCTTGTTGACTTGGGTCTCTTGAGGGAGTGTAGCAATTGCTTCATGTACACAGACAACCCTCTACTAATAACACAATCTCAGTTGCTTCATGTACACAGACAACCCTCTATGAATAACACAATCTACTACTGAGTGCGAAAGATGTATTTACACCAAGAATCTAGAAGCATTGCTATCTCTCACTCAAAACAGTAACACAGAGAAGGTTTTCAACTCACCCATCACTACATATTCAGATACCACTACTCATACCCATACCACTACTGATAAACACAGTATGAATCAAACATGCCAATCCGCATACACAGAAGTTCTCTCAAAAAAACTTAGTGAAACACCAGAGACCTCCAAACCACAAGTCTGCTACAGCTAATTTAGCCCCACATCAAAAAGGAACTGTAGATATACCACCAAAGGCTGCCTGCTCACAGAAGATTCCAAAGGAAAGAAGAAAAAAGCAGGTACTAGCCACCACACTGAACAGCTTCAAAATGTTTATTTAAAACACAACTGAAAACAAAAAGAATAAGCGCTTATGGGACAAGCCCTTCTTCAGATATAAAACTCAAATGAAACTGCAGTTTTTATATAGCTTTTCAGTTAACATTCAGTACCGCACCCTCCTTTTCCTTAGTGCAAGTCTTAAAGGTATAACCCCATTTAAACCTGGGGTTTTGTATGCTACTAGTGCAATGATCCATTTAGTCTCGTTCAACTCTGTTTCATTAATCAAATCACCTCCCCTTCTGTTTTTATTCTCACATTGTATAACCATAAACTAAAACTTATGATTTTCATAGTTTGAAATTTGCTGGAAAAGTACACTATCTTCATGTTTTATCTTGCAGAAGACAAATGGTTCAAAATTCTGTTTTTCAGCATACAATTAGTTTTTCCTACATAGAATGAACTGCAGTCTTGACAGACAGCCAGGTAAACAACATTCTTTGTTCGGCAGTCTGCATACAAATCAAAATAATATTGTTTTCCTGATACAGGGTGTACATAAGATTTTGCCTCCTCAATATACTGACATGCTTTGCTATTTCTGCACTTTCTTGTACCTGCAAGTTGTGTAAAGATGTTCCTACTTTTTTCTGTCTTCCCTTCATGACATAATAGAGCTTTCAAATTTTTATTTCTTCTGAAACCAGACAGTTTTTCCCCAATACCTTACCTATTTTTTCATCTGTTAGTAAAACATTCCAATTCTGTTGTATTATGTCACATATTCCCCCTATGTTGTTACTGTATGTTAACATTAGTCTCATATTATCCATCTGTGAGGCTTTTGACTGAATAGATGTTCCATCCTGCTGTCTATGGGAAAACCATGGCTTAGACCTATTATTCTGCACTGTTTACTCTTAGTAATAACATCCTTAACTCTATTCTCATTATACCCCTTCGACAAAGGTTATTCTCTAATTTATCTATTTCTTCTTCAAAGTTTGTATCCTGCGTACATATACGTGAAATTCTATCAACCTCCCCTCTTATTATACTATATCTTGGATGCATGCTGTCATAAGAGAGCATGCTTTTCTTCCAACATTTTTTTCCGAATAAGGTCGTATCCAAAACTCCATTCTCATCCATCAGCAATTTAAAATCTTAAAAGCGGGAAGGCTGAGTGTCAGTTTTATAACCATACAGTAGCAGTCAGTTTTATGCAAATGATGGGATTGATACTGAGTCACAGATTTCCCCTCAGTGTTACCTTTCACCCAACTGTGTAGGTGCAGCAACACCATGGTATAAGCATAAGAGGTTGATGACTTCATAAGGGGGAGTGTCATGCATGCTGTAAGCTTATTGGAGCTCTAAGCACAGCTAAGGAAGGAGTGTGTGTCTGAGGCTGCCTAGCAGTGTTTACATTGCCTAAACAGGTGTGTGTGCCATGCACCAGGTTTTAAACAAACAAAAAAAATAGGAAACAAAAGCTCTGTTCAAATCTGAGCACAGGGTATGCACGGCTTGCCTCGGGGCTTAAACTGGAAGGCAATGGGAAGGGGAAAACAACAGTAGGAAGGCAATCAAGGAAAACTAGCATAGCTGGCAGGTGAAATGTATCAGAATCAGCCAATTACACAAGCAGCAGCCCAGCCCAGCACACTACTATAAACTATGCAAACACCTTTTAATCTGTTTTTTCCCACACACTCTACACCATCGGTGTACACAGACAGGGAAATTTTACCTGACAAAACTAACAAAATGATAGGAGCTGCTGTTACTCTCATACATCAATATGTGGAAGAGGCTGAGGGTGGTGAGGATGAGAATGCTGATGACCAACCCACAGTGAGGAGAAGGAGAAGAGTGTACAGACCCAGGGTAACCTATAAAGGTTACATGACCTGATAATAGTGGAGAGCTACAGGATGGACAGGGACATCCTACAGCAAATTTTTGAGCTGTGCTGGTCACGCCTGACAGACAGAGGGGAACCCATCCCAATGGATATCAAGGTATGTATAGGCTTAAGAATACTAGCCACAAGTACCTTCCAACTGGTGATATCATGGGGATCTTACAGGCATCAGCATCCAGGGTACTCCACCAGTTCCTGAATGCCATGTCAGCACATGCTGGTGAGCAAATATCTTTCCTCAACACCCATGAGGTGTTGACCAATACACATCTCTTCCACCAAATAGCAGAATACCCTGATGTAGTGGGTGCTATAGACGTTATGCACACACATGAAAGCACCACCTGGTGAGCGGGGTAGGGTCAACATAAACCAAAAGGACTTCCCCTCCATCAACTGTCAGTTTGTGTGCGATACCCAGGGCATTATAATGAATGGTGGGCTCGCAGCCCTGGAAGCTATCATGACTCCCACATCTGGCATATGACACAGCTGTACCAGAGATTTGCCAGTGGGGACATCCCATATGGCTACCTAGTGGGGGATGCTGGTTACGCACTGGAGTCATGGCTGATGACACCCATCAGAAATGAACACACACCTGAACAAGAACTCCATAATGAGGCACATGCACAAACCAGAATCATAACAGAGCATGTGTTTGGCATGCTCAAGTTACGGTTCTATTGCCTGGACATATCCGGTGGAGCCTTGCAGTACTCTCCAGCTACATGTACACACATTTTCATTGTATGTGTCATGCTATACAATATGATCCTGTAGAAGCAGCTGCAGCAGGAACAACACGGGGCAGGGCCACACAGCCCCCCAACATTGCCAAAGCCAGCACAGGCACAGAGTGCCTCAGAGTAGGAACAACCTGAGCCTGCCCATATAGGCAGAAGGAGGCATGCCCAGTATGTCCAGGCTTTGGCAAAGAGGCAACACATAGCACATACACTGACACGGTAGGAACCCAGGGAATTACACCTCTCTCGGACTCACACATTCAGTAAAAGGGATGCCAAACATGACACTACCTGTGCTTTACCATGTATATGGAGTGTACTATGTGCATCTGACATAGTCAGCCCTCCAGCACCATCCTCAGTAGTGGCACAGCCACAAGGTAAGTCACTCTTCCTATCAATTACCGAATAGAGTAGTATGTTCTGCTAGTTGTATCTATGGTATGGATGTGAGCATGCAAGGGAATTGGGTGGTTGAATGGGATGGCAGCAGATAGTGAACACCTATATGGGCAGCATGGAATCCATAACAAATACTGGTGTCAACAAAGTAGGCAGTACTAGACAAGGTGACAAATCCCACTGTAGTACATGTGGTGGCCAAAATGGTGTGTCCATAGGACACACACATGCATGTCAGTGAGGCTCACATACCCAACACCAGCCTCAGCCAGCAGGACAGGTGTAGATGACCATAAAGAAAGGCTGTGCTAAGGCCTCTAATTGATGGCAATGGAGAACAGCCCCCCTCCAAACCTACACAGACAGACTACAACAGGTCAGGCAGTTGTATGTTAGTTTTGAAGGCTAAGAAGTCTGGAACTGAAATGTAGGTCAATAAAACCTAAGATATGTACTCTACTGATATGCCTCTAGTCTGCATGATAGGTCAGAATACAAAAGTAAATGGAAGCCAACAGAGTACCTGAAATACCAATACAGTCATAGGAAATATTTACAGTTGTCAGGTGTGCCCTACCTACACACAGTCCTATGTAGATATACAGTAACATGTACATGTGGGTTTAATAACAGTGAAGCACAGATTACCTGAGCTGGCCCAATTTACAGGATAGATTGTTGCATGTCTACAATATGCAGGGCTCTGTGTGTTAGGTTGTTGTGTGTTGTATACTGTGTAGAAGTTGTCAGCATGTAGGCATGAAGGGTTGTGTCCTGGTGGGCTATGGCCAGTACTGTTGATGACATGACCATGTTCTAACAACTGCAGTGCCAACCACAATGCATCCCAGCAAGACCCAGTTCAGCAGTCATCCATACTCATTGTTCAGATGTCAATATCTTTCACCATCTGAAAAATGGACACGCCATGAATGTGGGCCCAGACATATACACAGTACACAGGTGGAAGTATCCTAGACAAAGTACATAAAATTTAACTGTCAACTGCACACACCTTTGAAATTGTACATCCAGGTTAGCAGCACATTAGTTGGCTGTGTAGTATGAAACACTGATGTAGTCTGGCCAGTCACTGGCAGACCACAAAAGGCAAAGTTATGAAGTAATGAGAGAGTGCCTATGTCCGTGTACAAGGCAGCATAAGGGGAAGGTCCCAGGTATATCTGTGAGTCATCTGCAAGAAGCTTCCATATCACACATGCACTCAGCTCATCCCACCATCAGCCACAGGTACTTCACAGGTTATATCCGTGCTGTTGGGAATGAGTACAATATGACCCCCATTTCTGTATGGGAATACCCACAGAATGCAGCATGCTGAAGAGGTGTCCCATACAAGTGTGCCCTTGCTGTAAGCAGCACCCTGCCAGCATCCACACCAATGGAATGGATTAATATGGACAGGAACTATTGCCATTAACACCTTGCACACTTAACCTGTCACCCCAGGGCAATCCAGTGGCTCACAGCCTGGGACTGTAGGAGTGACAGAATGCACTGGCCTGCTACAGATGGCCTGCATCACTACCAAATGCCCTACAGTCCTCTGTCAAAGGCCTGTGCCTCACCAGTACTGCCAATGTATGTTATCTCATGGGGTCCCAACTAACAACATAACACAGTCCACAGGACACAAATGCAAGGCCATGTCAACAAATCCCAGTAGCATGCCCACCATGTCCTACTGCATGAACTGTGGACCACCCCCAAATACCACTAGGATGAAAGGATAACTATAGGGATACCTCTCAGATATCACTCTCATAATGTTAGGAAGAGGATAGAATAACAGAGTGGGGGAGTGTAGAAGCATGGACGCCATGGAGTGTGTGAAGTCTGAAACTCTGATGTGTGCTCATACTACCCCTGCCTACAGACCCAGTAATGGGTGGCTACAAACCTGCTCATAAACAACAATGTGAAAGGGACCTGACCAGATATATGAGCCCTGCCTCTGGGTAACCTGGGTGAATCTGTACAGCTTTGAGGTATGGCCACACCAGGATATGGCCATTCTGTAATGTCGATAGATGTACAAGTAGGGGATCCTTAGCCACCACAGTACCAAGGTGCTGGACCATTTACACAGACCCATCAGCAAGTGTCTGCAGCTACCTCTCCATAATGGCATGAGTGTGCAAGAATATGTAGGCTGCAGACCCCAATACTGGACACAGCTTCATTCATCTTGTATTTCCTAAGAAATAACTGTGAGCAAATAAGTATATCTGTCAGTAGTTGATGACATAATACATCACAGTGTAAAACAGTACATATGTCTGAGTATCTCTGCTGACACCAACCATGTAACACTAGCAGCACAGACATAATAGTTACAGTATCCCACTATCTTTCGCCCATTTGACTCCATATTGTCAACCTATCTACAGATATACTTGCTAGTTGCTAGCTGTAGGAGCAGAACACAAAACCCTGCACTGGAGTGCAACGTACCTGGAATGGATTCACACACTCAATACAGAAGGTCATATTGGGCATGCTCCAACACTTAGAGAAATGAAGCCCATGTCTGACAACAACAGTGGACTATACATATCTGTCAGTTGCAGATGTGTGTGCATGCACAACACACTACACACCATTCATGCTTTGCACATACATTGGATAGGAATACTCACACATATCCAAGACCAACATACTATAATATATCAAACATATACACACAGAGATGTGGAGAAGAAAGAGGCAGACAGTGACAAAGAAATTGCCATCATGAGGCCTGTCCCATCTACTACACATCTAATTGGCCAATATCACATGATGTGCCAATGTCAATCACTATAGACATTTGCTTTTGGTAGCCCTCAGCCCTATAGTGTCTTTGGTGCGTGTGATAACTGTGTAACATGATAGTACAAATCAGTATTCATCTAGCATTTGTACACCCAGTCCTATCAATTGTAAAGCTATGTGTGACTGAGTGTTGTGTGTGTGTTTCCAGAGGAATGGTTTATGGCCCATTCACACACACTGCACTTCCCATTGCCTATGTTAGCACTCATGCTGATGTCAGTCACCTTGAAATAACCCTCTGGCCAATTCTCAGCCCCATAATCACTGTGGCACTTGCGATAACTGCATAATGATATAGTGTAACATGCTAGTTAGGTGGGAGTTCTAATCCCAGACATGGCAGCTATAGAACTCTGTGTGTGTGTGTGTGTGTGTGTGTGTGTGTGTGTGTGTGTGTGTGTGTGTGTAGAGATTAATGATTTTGAGGCCATTTACAGTCACTACACCTCCCGTTGCCCTACTTTAGCAAACCTGGTGGTGTCAGTCACCTTGAAATACCCCTTTGGAGAAGGGACAGCCCTATGAGCTCCATAGTGTGTGCAATAACTGCATAATGCTATAGTGTTAGGTAGGAGTTCTAATCCCAGACATGGCAACTGTGAAACCATTTGTGTGAGTGTGTGTGTGTGTGTGTGTGTGTGTGTGTGTGTGTGTGTGTGTGTGTGTGTGTGTGTGTGTGTGTGTAGTGATGAATGATTTTGAGGCCATTTACAGTCACTACACCTCCCATTGCTCTACTTTAGCAAACCTGGTGGTGTCAGTCACCTTGAAATACCCCTTTGGAGAAGGGACAGCCCTATGAGCTCCATAGTGTGTGCAATAACTGCATAATGCTATAGTGTTAGGTAGGAGTTCTAATCCCAGACATGGCAACTGTGAAACCATTTGTGTGTGTGTGTGTGTGTGTGTGTGTGTGTGTGTGTGTGTGTGTGTGTGTGTGTGTGTGTGTGTGTGTGTGTGTAGTGATGAATGATTTTGAGGCCATTCACAGTCACTACACCTCCCATTGCCCTACTTTAGCAAGCCTTCTGATGTCAGTCACCTTAAAATACCCCTTTGGAGAAGGGCCAGTCTTATAAGCTCTGTTACATGTGTGATAACTGCTTAATGCTATAGTGTAACATACTAGTTAGGTAGGAGTTTTAATCCCAAACATGGCAACTGTGAAACTGTGTGTGTGTGTGTGTGTGTGTGTGTGTGTGTGTGTGTGTGTGTGTGTGTGTGTGTGTGTGTGTGTGAAGATTAATGATTTTGAGGCCATTCACAGTCACTACACCTCCCATTGCCTTACTTTAGCAAACCTGCTGATATTAGTCACCTTGAAATACCCCTTTGGATTAGGTCTAGCCCTATAAGCTCCATGGCGCGTGCCATAAATGCGGAACAATGTAGTAGCAGTAACTACACAGGTATAGGTTTGTATCTCATCTGTGGCAAGTGTTTGTCTGTGTTCATATGTATGTGTGTACCCCAAAGATTTTGGTCCCATTTACACCCAGTACACATCTCAGAACCTGACTTTAACAGTCCTGCAGATAACATCCACCTTAGAAGTACCTGTTGCCAACCCTAAACCATGTCAGGTCAGTGGTGCATGTGGTAAATGCATAGCATAATGATCTGTAAAGATTGTTAGATAGAGGTTTGAACCTCACATCTGGCAAATGTAATTGTGTGTTTAGGGTAAAATTATTTTTTGGATCTCTCACCCACTACATCACCCAATGCCAGTATTTACAAGGGCTGGTGATGTTCCCCATCTTAGAAGTACCTTGGGACAACATCCATCCTATAAGCTCTATGGCACGTGTGTTAAATGCGGTACACTGTAGTAGCAATACATAGCTAGGTAGGGGTTTGAATCTCAGTACTGTCTCAGTACTGGCAAGTGTGTGTGTGTGTGTGTGTGTGTGTGTGTGTGTGTGTGTGTGTGTGTGTGTGTGTGTGTGTGTGTGTGTGTGTGTGTGTGTTATTAGTGTCCTACGTGGAGGTTGTGATTGTGTAATAACAGTATGCATTATGGGGTGGGTTTTGCTAAATTATTATGTTGAGGACCTAGTATATGTCATAATGTCCACCTTACAATGACAACAGATGTCAAGCACAAGAGAGGCTGGTGTAGACAATCCATAGCCCTACTTGTGACATTATGGATTAGTGAACAATATAGGCAACCCTTGTATTACTCAGAGAACACTCTCCACCCATGCCTCATACAAAAACATATTTGGCTAGGCAACAACCACTATATTGGTAGTTCACTGCATATTGCTTCACAGATAGTAACCATGGTGTGATTGCAGTGGACTACATGCCTGTTAACCACAACTATACCACTGACATCAGAAAGTACTGTTACGTGTTGCATCTCTTGACTGTGTGTTATCCAGCAAGTAAAAGGACATGGCACCCTGTTCCATCCCTACAGTAGGCAAATAAATGCTTACAGTTGTCCTTTTGCTATGTTCCCCACTGGACACCTGCAACAACTGTAGAGTCTGCAAATGTAACACAGAAAGGGAATACCATGCCTTATATACATGCCCTGTATGGACAGATGCCACTAACTCCACTAAATACCTGTATCATGCTGTCAATGTAGGTGCAAGCATGACCTCAGTTCCATAGCCAGGTCTCACCAAATGAGGTCAGGAATGCTACATCAGAAGATAACAATCTGTCCACACAACATGCCCCAGAAACCTCAAGTACACTTCCACACATCAAAGAACATGCGTGTGGGACATGTGCACAACCCAGACACTGTCCATGTTATGGAATACAGATTACATATATGGGAAGCAGTGCACATCACTGGCCACCCATAATAGTAACCCAGATGAGTACATGGTGAATACAATACCCACCTGTGGGGACCCCTCCAGGGACTACACCCCTGAGACACACTGGAGACCATTGTCATTTAGCCACATGCCAAGGTATTCCCTTTGCCTAGCCTTGTACAGCCTTCAAGCCCATTCACCTACTACACACCTCTGAAGCAATGAACCTATGCATCTCAGTACTGGCAAATATGTGTGTGTGTGTGTGTGTGTGTGTGTGTGTGTGTGTGTGTGTGTGTGTGTGTGTGTGTGTGTGTGTGTGTGTGTGTGTGTGTGTCTTCATTGACACCTGTTTTTGTGGACATATACTTCCCTTATCCCTCCTTTAGCACTGTTGCTGATGTCACTCACCTTCAAAGATACCTTTGGACAGCTTTCCAACATGTAAGCTATGTGGCACATGCGATAACTGCGTAACACTGCAATAGCAATATATAGTCAGGTAGGAGTTTGAAACTCAGTACTGGTAGGTGTGTGTTTGTGTGTATGTCATTAGTATCCTCTGTGGGTGTTGGGTTGCTTGTGTAATGACAGGATCCAATACAGTGTGGATTTTGCTACATCATTAAATTGAGGACCTATATGTCCCATTGTCCACATTACAAGGCCAACAGTTTTCTAACACTGTAGAGGTTGTTGTAGACAATCCTCAACCATAAATGTGTACAGCCATGTGCAATTACTATGTGACAGTATGGATTAATAAGCAATATAGGCAACCGTTATAATACACAGATACCATGCTCCACCCATGGCACATCTCTCTCTCTCTCCCCTTCTCTCTCTCCCTCTCTCTCTCCCTCTCTCTCTCTTCTCTCTCTCTCTCTCTCTCTCCTTCTCCCTCTCTCTCTCTCTCTCTCTCCCTCTCTCTCTCTCTCTCTCTCTCTCTCTCTCTTTCTCTCTCTCTCTCTCTCTCTCTCTCTCTCTCTCCCTCCCTCCCTCCCTCTCTGGTGGATGTGGAAAGGTACATCTGTTTTGCTTAGGCAGCAGCTTGAGTTTTGTAAGTAATGATCATGATCAGCTGATGGCCTGTGCATGAATTGCAGTCCCCCACTTGCTGATTGCATGTGGAACAGCTGTGGTATCATTCCTATAGCCAATTGCATGGAAACACACTCCTATCTAAGCACTTCATGTGGGTGTTGGCCCTTTTCCTTCACTGTGAGCAGGACTTCATGTGGATGTTTGGCAACCTGCATCACAGAGAGTTGTTGGAAATACTTCTTACAACATACACTGTGGAGACAGGCCAACAAACAGGAGGGGGATGTTCCAGACATGGGGACAGAATGTAAGTATTGCTGTTCTACATTTGAAGTAATGTTTGTTTAACAGGGTTTGTGTGGATATGCCTGTTCTACATGATTTAAAGTCTGGCATGACAGTGATATGTGGTTGAGGAAACTCTCACCTGTAGGGCTATCTGCAGACTGGCCAGAGTTTGGAGTCTTACATGTGCTGTGTTACTCACACATTTCCTATCTTTAGAAACGCAGTAGCATACTCTGATTATTGCTGTCAGTACATGGTGACATCCATTTGAGTTACTGACTTCATATCCCTCAGAAGAAATATGTCACAACAAACCCTGTTACACTAGGAAATGTCTCAGTTTATCACAGCAATATATCAATAGTGGCCCTGCATTTGTGCCTCTGTCCCCCAAGTCTGTCACCCTTTGTCCATATGTCATGCAGTAAGAGGTGCATATATACAGTACATCATTATTTACTGACATCATACTTGAAAACAAGCCAATGAGATATCAGACATGTTATGTACAGTAGGCCTTATATTTGAGGACAAAACCTAGACATTATGTTGTAGTGTGTACGGAAGTGAGGTCTGTGTACTTATGGTGATTGTTGACAGAGTGTGTATTGTGAATATGTTACTTGGCCTGTGTACAGACTGTGGTAGAAGTCATTGCTCTTGATCCTGTTCTATCTGATGTTGCATGCTGCTCCAGTTTATAGTACCCTATCAGCATACATGTTTGTAGGGCCAGAATGACATATGTCCCATACCACAGTTAGGCATCAGACTACACCGTATATTGGCCCAGTATATGTAGGGTTAGTATGTGAGTGGCACATATGAGGATGGTTTTGTTCACACAGTCCATTTACTGCAATATTAATTAGGCTTACCATAATGTGACTGTGTTCAGATTGGTTGTGGGTATGCACTTTCACACTAGTGTCTGTTACTCTGTGCTGTTACATGCCTGTAGTGCCTGCTATATTTGCAAGTACATGTGTATTCCCCAATAGGAAACTTGGGTCAGTGTTATGACAGTCTGCCTGTAGTTTGCACAGTGCTTTGTGACATGCCTAGCAGCTCAGTGTATTCACCCTAGTGTGATGTTATGTCCAGATATTTGCCAGATGTACTGCTGCCTGGCCACCATAACTGTTGTGTATTTCTGACAAAGCAGTGGAATGCTTTAAAGATGTATGTCACTAACTAGTAGGAAATATGTGGCTTGGGACCTCCACTCCTCTGGTTAATATGTGTTAGGACAGACAGGAGTGTGTGAATGCATCAACTGTATGAGTTCATCTAGTCCATTATTTTTGTGATATCCCAATTTACTTGGCTGTAAACATCCACTTTGTCAGGCTTGGTCCACATATCTTACACTAAGGAGTTCTGTGTATATCACTGGACTGAACAGATTGTGTCAGACTGTCCACATCTATTAGTCATATCTCTACTGTATTCCATAGGATCATTACTGTGATTTGTGTGGTACTTCACTATGATGATCTTATGATGTCTGTCAGTAACTGATGGCGTACATGTCAGTATCAGAAGTGACTTCCCACACAACATGTCTGTAAACACAACCCCTGTTACTGTAGCAACATTTTACATTTTTACCTGCAATACTTAAATTGCATCCCCTTGCACTAAGAGGTTGTGACTATTGATGCTGAGGTATGACTCCACTACATGTTATGGGCATATGTTATTTACACACACATATATAATATCTATGTATATATATATATATATATATATATATATATATATATATATATATATATATATATACACACACACGCACACACGCACACACATATACACACACATATATATATATATATATATATATATATATATATATATATATATATATATACATATACACACACACACACACACACACACATATATAGACTTATGTATATATATATATATATATATATATATATATATATATATATATATATATATATATATATATTTTTTTTTTTTTTTTATTATTTTACATTTGTTAACCGGGAAAGTCCGACTGGATACATATCCATTTTCAGTGGGAGCCTAGGGAGAAAAGCACCACGTTGCAAAAAATTTTGTAACACTTAAAAAGCAGGTTACAGAGATATCTAGAAAGTTAACAATAAATCAAAGACAAATTCAAATTAAGGTTACATTTAGATAGGAAATAAAAAAATTGCTGCTGATGGAATAAATACACAGGGAAAACAATCATTTAAGAGAAGTGTGTCTATAAAAAAGGATTTTCAGTTAGTAAGTAAGGAAAATGAATAAGAGAAGGTAGGTTAGGTAAGAATGAGTTTATTTAGTATGGGCAGAATAGTAAGTTATTTTCCTGATATTGGGAATTAGAGACATATAAGGGAGTAAATAAATATCTAGTATGAGGGTGTGGGGAAAAAAAGGGTAATCACATTTGTAAGCTAGGTTTGGGTTAATAGTTTCTTGGTATATTTTGGGTTAGTCTGGGTTTAGACATGAGCATGACTATTGTTTTGTCTTATCTCAGTCTGATTATTGTATGGGTTAGTCAGGGTTTAGACATGGACATAGCCAGTCACTGTGCATGTGTGTCTTTAGAGATATTTTGAATTGAGGCAAGGAGCATTTAGTGGTTAGTTCAGCAGGAAGGGAGTTCCATTGTTTTCCAGCAGAGTTGGAGAATAAGGAATCTCCAGCTGAGTTGTTGGCTTTGGTCGTTTGTAGTAGCTTTCTGCTGGATGAGCAGAGGGACGCTAGGTTGCTATAGGGGGTAATAATATTAGTCAGAAAAGGGGTATTGGTAGTTTGGTAGAGGATTTTATGAATGACTACGAGTTGGTTATAGTATATTTGATTGGGTAGTTCTAGCCAGCCTAATTTGTGAAGAGTCGGCAGTGGTGGGTTCTGTATGCTGAGCCTGTGGCAAATCTTGCTATATTGTTATAGCAGCTGGTGATTTTGTTAAGGTTTGATTTAGATAGATTAGTGAGGATGGGTGAGGCATAGAGAAGGGATGACAGAAGATGTGTGTGAGCTATGGCGGTTCTGGCAGTTGGGATTAGAAATTTCTTAATCCTATACATGGAGCCTATTTTTTTGTTTACTGTTTTTATGGTTTTGTCTATATGGGCATCGTAATTCAGATTGTTATCAATGATTATACCTAGTAGTTTAGTGCAAGGTTCAGGAGAAATTATGGTGCCATTGTTAGAAGAGACTGTAATTATTGGTGATGTTAGCTTACGGGTGGGGAGAAAAGTAGTAGTTTGGTTTTGTTTGGGTTCAATAAGAGATGACGATTATTAAGCTAATTCTCTACTTTGTTGAAGGTGGTTTGGGATAGGGATTGTAATTCTGTGGGAGTAGAAGCAGAGCAGATTAGCGTAGAGTCATCCACGTACTGTATAGAAGTTGCCTGTGGGATAACTTCGGGCAGGTCATTGATGAATATAGAGAAAAGGAGGGGACCTAGAAAAGAACCTTGGGGTACTCCAAGGGTAACAGGTAAAAGGGGGGATAGATTATCTTTCCACAGGACAGCTTGTTGTCTGCCGTACAGGTAAGAGTGGAACCAGTTAATTACTGGGTTATCTATGGACAGTGATTTGAGAGAGTCTAAGAGTAGGTTGTAATTTACCATATCGAATGCTTTTGATAGATCAAGGAAGAGGGCAGAAGAGAGCAGTTTTTGATTATGGTTGTGATTTATTGTGTGAGAGAAGGAGGGAAGGGCAGTGGTTGTATTGTGGGCTGGTCTGAAACCATGCTCGGATGAGGCTAGGAGAGAATTGTGAGTAAGGTGGGCTAATAGTTGCCTGCATTTCTCCATTATTTTAGCTAAGGGAGACAGTATGGCAATAGGTCTGTAATTAGAGAGTCCAGTGGAGTTTCCTCCTTTATGAAGTGGAATAATATGAGCAATTTTCCAAATGGAGGGGATGTAGGATTCTTAGATAGTACGATTGATTAAGATGGAGATAGGGTAAGCTATTAAATTATTGGCCTTTTGTAGAAACTCTGCAGGAAGTAGGTCGGCTGCCAGGGTGGGAGGTTTTAATTTCTTAAGTAAAGATTTGATATAGTCTGTGGGGAAAGGCTCAAATTTTAAGGGGGGGGGTTCACCTGAGTAGGTGAGATTGTAGTAGAGGAGGAGGGAGATAGATTATTAGCTAGGGACTTGACAGTTTTGGTGAAGAAAGTGTTAAAGGTATTCACAACAGATTCAGGGGGTAGTTGTAAGGTATCTGAGGGGGTGGGGGTAGAAGATTTACCTGGGTGGAGAAGCTTATTCAGATCTGACCAGAATCTTTGAGGCTGATTTTGTTGCTTTTGCTGTAAATTGAAATAGTAGTTTTGCTTGTCTAACACAATAGACCTTTTAGCTTCATTTGTTATTTGTTTGAATGTTATGTGGGCTTGTGGGGATTTGGTGGCTCTCCATGAGGTCCATGCTGTACTTCTAGCAGTAAGTCTTTGTGTAGTAGTATTGGTTAGCCATGGAGCAATTTTGTTTTTGGTTCTGATTCTATGTGTGGGAGCATACCAGTCTAAGATGGCCATGAATCGTGTTAAATTCCAAGACTGCTTGGTCAAGGGGAAGTATTTTAAGATTGGCCCATCTGCATGAGTCTAGATCAGCTTGGAAACTATTTAGGTTAAAGTTCTTTGTATACCTAAGGGTTTTAAAGGTGGTTTGGTGGGACATGTCATCTCTTTTCCTCATTATGTAGGTTAGGAGGTGGTCGCACATGTCTTCAGGTAGGGTGCCTGATTTGTATAACTGAGGTTTGTTATTTATTAAGATCCAGTTTATGATGCTTTCCTTTTTGTTGGGCTTGTTGATTCTGGTGAGGGTAGTAATAGTTTGGGAGAAACCATGTAAGTTAATATGGGTGGTGGTGAAGTTTGCTGAACAAGTTGTCCAGACGATGTTGAAGTCCCCAAGAATGATTGTTTCTTGGGGATGGGTGGAGGATAGCCACTGGAGGGTGCTTTCTAAGGTGTTTATGTTATTGCCTGGAGGAATATAACTACATACTATGTTTATAGATTTGTTTTTGTTAAGATGGATTCTTGAGATGATTGTTTCGGTGTTGGTAGTTATTAGGTCTTGTGGGGTGCTAATTGTGGATAACTCAAGAGAGGATTTATATAGGATGGCTACTCCACCTCCTTTTCTACCTTTACGATCCAGTCTTACTATATTGTAGTCGGGGGGGGGGGGTAATATTTCATTGTCAGGGATAGTGGGTTTGAGCCAGGTTTCTGTAAGGCAGAATACATCAGAGGAGTGCATGTCCAGGAGTGCATGCAGGTAGTGGAGTTTATTATTCATACTTCTGATATTTAGGTGACAGACTAGAAATGAGTTGGGGGCATTATGTGAGCTTCTTATGTTGGTAGGAGTTCTATCTATGGGGTTAGTGGTAGCTGGTGAGTTTGGGCCAGGATTGGGATGGATGTCACCGTCGGCTATGAGGTTAGGTAATATACTCCTTATGAGTTTGGTGAACTTTAGTAGGAGTTGGTAATAGTTCTTAGTCCTTGGGTTTAAGTATGTAGATAGTATAGGATGGAGAGGTTTTGGAGTAGTGCAGTAGGTGAGGAGGTGGGGTAGTCTTGATGGAGGGGTGTGTATTTGGATATAAATGGTTGTAATTGATGTTGGATGCTGAGAGTTAGGCAGGTAGTGGACTTCATAGGCGGTGAGAAGATAAAGTATTATAAGTGGGGGTATGAGGTAGTACAATGGTTTCAGTTTTGGAGATGAGGAGGGAGTTAGTGGATACATAGTGGCTAGGGTTGTAGATAAGTTAAGAGAATATGGGTGTGGTGATAGAGGAGATTGAATGTAGGAGAATTGAGCATAGGGGATGGTTGTGTGGAAGGATGAGTTGTGACAGGATGAAAGTGGTAAGTGGGAATGGCCAATTAAGTAGGGGTGTGGTTAGGGTAGTACTAACACACACTATAAGCAAATTACTAGTAAAGACAGTACATTTGAAAATCACATTAGCCATGAATACACATGCTATTATACTAAATATGCTTTTTAGGTTAGTACAAGCATGTGCAAGGTAGATGAGTTTCTAGTGAGACTTTAATGCAGTAAGTTCTAACTTTCAGCTTATCAATAACTCTACAGGTCCACTAAAATAAACAGTAGAAGAGTACATTAAATGACCAATGGTCTAACATTCAGCTTAACAACAACTCTAAAAGACCGCTAAAATAAAGCAGTAGGAGAATACACTAAGCGACCAAAAGTACAGCATTCAGCTTAACAACAACTCTACACGTCCGCTAAAATAGAGCAGTAGAAGAAATACATTAAGTGACCATTCGTCGCATGGTGCAGATTACAGTAGCCCAGAACTGAGAGAGGGATGTTAGATGCTTCAATGAGTGTTCACTGAAAACTGCTTAAATTCTCTTGTTCACTAAATACTACTAGAGCTATCTTGTTAAGGAAAGAACTGCTATGTACTTATTATTGTTTAACTAAGGCCAGTAAAACATGAACGCTAAACAAAAGTTCAGTGTTCTAGCCAAAGGAGTAAATGCAGTTGTAACACTCCGTTTTATCGTACACAGTTGTAGACCAGACTACAGAGCAGATCTCTAACGTGGTGTAATCATGTTAAAGTAAGTACCGCTACCTTTTAGAGAGTGAATCAATCAGTTTTATTTTAGCGTGTTGGCCCAAGGAGTCCTAATACGGCTTTAAAGTCCCACTTTAAGTCAGGTAACTCACACAAATGGAGGCTAGCTAGCAGAGCTACTCTAATCCGGTGTTCATGAGTTTAATTAAATAAAAAAGAAAAACCGGAGGTTACAAATCACGCCAGTCGAGGTTGTGGAAAAATCCTTTTACTCGGTTTGTTAGAGCTTTCATGCAATGAAATATTTGCACTTCTTCAGACAAACTTACAATGAAAAACTGAGCATTTTATCTAAAAACTTGTAGCCAAGCCCCCAAGTTAATCATTTGAATCATTGTTCAATTGATGCTTGTTAAACAATTACTTTGGGCTTAAATTTATAAAACTCTACAATGATACTCAAAATACTGTTGCTTTACACTCTTGTGTTACTTAACCTACCAACTAATAAATTCATGTACATCATTTACAGACATTTCTCTATAAAAACACACAAACAAAACAAAAATAGACATAAACACATCATATTGAGGCCTTCTTTAAAAATTCTACCTAACTACATTGTACTGATTTGTAAACAACTGATGTTGTTAATAATGTGAAAAAAATATATATATGTGTTTAAATCTATATGCTTTTCTTGGCAGCTTCGCCAACACAGTAATGGCGTATTGGGAGCGGACCCTGCATTTTCCACACAACCTTTTTTGCAAAATTACAGTGTGGTACACACGATATCAGGACGATATCCTTATGATAGTTAATGGGACACATGATGAAGCCACACAGTTAATTAAAGAAATGAATTCTTTTTCCTCTTTTTTGGAATTCACTTATGAGTTTAGTGAGACATCAATTAATTTTTTGGACATTAATATCGCAAAAGATTTAGTAAATGACACCTTTACTACTAAAATTTATAGAAAGCCAACATACAGCAATTCTTTCCTACATTTCACTAGTTGCCACCCCTACCATCAAAAGAAGGGGGTGGTTAAAGGACAATTTGTCCGAGCTTCTTGAATGTGTTCTACGGATGAAGCATTTGAAGAAGAATGTTGGCATCTTTGTGATATGTTTTCCAATAGAGGGTACCTGAATAGATTGGTGAGTGCAGTTTTCTGGGAAATCAACAACAAAAGGAAAGCCGGACTAATTAGTCCGATTTTCAAAGGAGCAAGTGGCAACATTGAACAAGTAAGTCAGAACATTCATATAGATAGTAAAATTATTGAAAACAACAACAGGACCACAATTAACTATAATATCAGCTTCTTGACTCAATTTAACTCCCAAGCCAGACAAATCAGGAGCATTCTACAGAATAATTGGGAATGTATTATACAGGACAAAAAACTTCATTCTATACTGGGTACTAAACCTCTAATAGTACATAAGAAAGCAGTGTCCATAAAAAATCTATTAGAGTTCCCTCTAAAAACTTTTAAAGTCAACAAAGGCATGTTTAAATGCGGTCATTGTAAATACTGTAAGTTTATTCAGACAGGTTTAACTTTTACCATTAGAGGCACCAAATACTACATTAATGATAAATACAATTGTGAAAGCCAAGGTGTAGTATATCTCGCCAAGTGCAAAGAATGTCCGGCTTATTATTTTGGAAAGACAGAACGGTTATTAAAGACCCGTATTTATGAACATTTGTATGCCATATCAAAACAGAATTCATCAAATGCTTTAGCTAAGCACATTATGTAAAATAGCTCACATAGTTTCTTGTTTAATGTAGTAGAAAGAGTTCATAAAAATCCTAGAGGTGGAGCATGGTATTTAAAGTTACAAGAACATGAACTTCTTTGGCAACTGAAAACCAATGCCTACACCTTTCCAGGGATCAATGGTATGTGTTCCATTAAATGTTTACTTAATATTAAAGCCTTAGACAGATAAATGTAAAATTCTTTTAGAAATAACGTTCACATTCGCGTTTTTTTATATAAACATAAATTTTGAATTACTATATAAATATATATTTGAACATATTTATTTGACTAACAATAATTGCCATATACAAAATATAGTATATATATATATATATATATATATATATATATATATGGATTTTTCAAGAAAAGCATATAGATTTAAACACATATATATATTTTTTTCACATTATTAACAACATCAGTTGTTCACAAATCAGTACAATGTAGTTAGGTAGAATTTTTAAAGAAGGCCTCAATATGATGTGTTTATGTCTATTTTTGTTTTGTTTGTGTGTTTTTATAGAGAAATGTCTGTAAATGATGTACATGAATTTATTAGTTGGTAGGTTAAGTAACACAAGAGTGTAAAGCAACAGTATTTTGAGTATCATTGTAGAGTTTTATAAATTTAAGCCCAAAGTAATTGTTTAACAAGCATTAATTGAACAATGATTCAAATGATTAACTTGGGGGCTTGGCTACAAGTTTTTAGATAAAATGCTCAGTTTTTCATTGTAAGTTTGTCTGAAGAAGTGCAAATATTTCATTGCATGAAAGCGCTAACAAACCGAGTAAAAGGATTTTTCCACAACCTCGACTGGCGTGATTTGTAACCTCCGTTTTTTCTTTTTTAATAGTTTATCAGGTTTTCTGTTTTTTGGTTTCAGAGTTCAATTAAATGTCAGAGCCACTTTGCTTATATTGACTGCATTACTAGAGCATACATGGTCTACAGTGGTAGATTAAACAACTATATTCCTTATAAAAAAGTATGGGGTCTACAGTGGTAGATGAAACAGCTATATTCCTTTTAAAAGTAGAACAGCGACCAAGATAGTTCGCTAAGCAGCCCTCGGATGTAAGTTACTCAGTGTTAGAACGCTACTCTGACCTTCCTGAATATGTAAATAAACAGTGATCATTTACTCACTTTAAAGCATGTCCTCATTCAAAAAGCAGCACGCAGCAGATTCACGTGGCAAAAACAGTATAAGTATAGTATCCACTAGAGATAGAGCGGCTAGCACATCATTTACAATAAGATAATGTATCTTGTATTTATACAGAGATATTTACACATACTGAAGTGAGATTTCATCAAGGAAAACTACAGCAATAATATTACTTACACAGGTGGGAACACCGAAGGCAGGAACGCACAGCAGCCTGGGATTACTCTAGGATTAAAGATGGCGCCACTTGGGAGCAGGTATATTTATGGGTTAGGTGAGGAAATAGGGTAGAAGGGGGAGGAGTGCAGTGGGTTAGTGCAGGTACAGTCTGGAAGTGAGCTGTACACCTATACTATAGGGTCGGCTGAAAAAGGATAAGAACTGTAGTGATTCAATATATATATATATATATATGGGTCTACCTGATAACACCGACATGCCAAAACACCGACAATGAAATAACCAACACGACAAAACCGAAAGAAACCGAAAGTTCAAAAACACAAAACTTCACATGCCCGACAAACCACAATCCCGACAATCAACAAAACAAATACCTTTCCCGAAACACACACACACACACAACACAAGCATACCAAAAACCTTACAAACCTACACTAAACCTTACATACACAACTATCTATGCACTAAGCTTAACCCAAACCCTAACCCTAAGGTCCGTCACTATCGCACACTTACCTTACCCGCACCATAACCCTAACTCACTTAATCCGCCCCTAACCCTTAAGTCTGTCACTATCACACACTTACCTTACCCACATCCTAACTCTAACTTACTTAATCCGCCCCTAACCCTCAAGTCCGTCACTATCACACTTACCTTACCCGCACCCTAACTCACTTAACCCGCCCCTAAACCTAAAGTCCGTCACTATTCCACACTTACCTGACCCACACCCTACCCTAACATCCATCACTATCACACACTTACCTTACCCACACCCTGACCCTAACGTCCATCCCTATCGTACACTTACCTTAACATGTCGGTGTTCTCAGAGTCGGGATTCTCAACTTTCAATCATCTCTGTTGTCGGTCTTCCGGTGTTGGTGTTCTCGTTGTCGGCTTTGTGGACTTTCAGCGTTTTCAGGTAGACCCATATATATATATATATATATATATATATATATATATATATATATATATAAATATATCTATAAATCAATATACCGATATATATATATAAATATATATATAAATATGTATATGTACATGTATACATATATCTACATATGTGCATATACATATACATATATACATATATATATATATGTGCATATATATATATATATATATATATGTGTGTGTGTGTATATATATATATATATATATATATATATATATATATATATATATATATACACATATATATATATATATATATATATATATATATATATATATATATATATATATATATATATATATATATATATATATATATATATATATATATATATATATATATATATACATACTTCATACAGGCATACTTCCTGATGATATTAGTGACCACTCTCTTACCTTTATAACTAGACAAAAGATCACCATTCCCACTCAACTAAACTTTAGAACCACCCCGGAACAAAAAGAACCTGAACCTAGGCAACTTTCAAGCAGAGCTAAAAGCCTGCAATTGGCCACCTCTAAAATATCTATGTCTCAATGAAGCAGTCTGTTTATTTAACAATACATTCCTAAAAATCCTTGAGCACCATGCCCCCCTCTCATACTTTTAAAATTAAGAACAAACCTGCTCCCTGGCTCTCAAATGAGACAAGGCAACAAATGAGACTGAAAAATAAAATCTGGAATATATGGAGAAGTAACAAAGACCTTATTGATCATTTCAACTTTAGATAGCTCTGGAATGCCACTAAAAAATCAATATTCCTCGATAAAAAAATATCACCTTACATTCCAACAAACACAGTATCTAAACCCCCAAAAATTCTGGTCAGGGTTAAATAAATTACTCCATTCTGGACAAGCCAAAACATCTACCCCCTCTAACTTGACTCATAATTCTCCCAACCAAATTGCTGATATTTTAACAATTTTTTTTCAGAAACTGTTCAATCTTTAGCAAATACCTTACCACCTGTTACCACCACTGACTCATCCATGCCAACCACTGACTCATCCTTGCCAACTACCCTATCCCAAGTATTACAACTGCAGCCTGTCCTAACATTTCTCATACACTCCCTACTTCTTAAGCTTAAACTATGCACTCCATCAGCTGACCTCCTCCCAGGTGAATACCTTCAAATGGCAGCTGGAGTGCTTGCCTACCCTGTTTCCATCTTAATTAACAGAACCATTACAGAAAGTTACATCCCATCCCTCTGAAAAGTCTCACATTATCCCACTGCATAAGGGTGGAACTCAAATGAACTCTCAAACTTCTGCCCCATAGCCCTACTTTTCCCCTTAGCAAACATTATGGCGAGCTGTATTCACCGTCAGCTACTTGATCATCTCCTCCAAAACCACCTGCTGGTTGACTGCCAGCATGGTTTTAGGCCTTTCCATAGTACTACAACTACTGTACTATCCTTTCTGACTGCATTAATAAAAATTGTAACAACAGCTTAATGTCCTCAGCCCTCTTTATTGACCTCTCAAAAGCATTTGATATGGTTAATCATCAATTACTGTTAAACTCACTCAAATCACTTTCACTAGATACCCAGACAGTTAATTGATTCAAGTCCTATCTAGGAAATAGACAACAAGCAGTCCTCTGGGAAAATAAACTATCTGCTCTTCTACCTATAGCTCTTGGAGTCCCACAAGGCTCTATTCTGAGACCCCTCCTCTTCACTATGTTCATAAATGATCTAAAAATCTCCCTTCCACAAACCACCTGCATACAATATGCCGATGACACAACATTAATATGTTCAGCCTCCTTGGCTGCTGGACTTCATTTGAGTACCCAAGCAGTATTTACCTTAGTTGAAAACTGGTTCCATCAATGCTGTCTCTTCCTTAACCCAAAGAAAACTAAATAGGTACTATTCTCCCTCACTCAGAAGTCTCCTACTATCAACTTCACAATTACATCTAATAATGGCACTGTAATAACTCCGGACACAACCACCAAACTTTTAGGTGTAACGATCATAATCTAAACTTTGACACACATATCAACCTAACCATTAAATCAGTTAATAAAAAATGTGGTTTCCTCTACAGACTTAAACCCTATCTCACACCTCTAGCTAGGACTGCTATTGCCTGAACTCACTTAATCTCCACCCTTCTCTATGCATCCCCAATCTATACCAACTTATCCAAAAATAATCTTCATAAGTTGGAAACATCCTATAATAACATAGCTAGATTTGCCACTGGTGCCCCTTTTCGAACCCACCACTGCCAAAATCTTAAATTGCTAGGATGGCTGGAATTGCAAAGCCAGATTCTTTTCCAGCGAATTATTACTATACACAAGATCTTACACTATCCCACAGATACACCCATACTCTCTACCCTTATCTGCCCATATAAAAATCTAACAACCCTTCGATCAGCTAATAAGGTACTAGTAGCTACCCTAAAGTCCAACAACAAATCTGGAGATAGCTTATTCTCAAACTCTACTGGTAACTCTTGGAACACTCTTCCAACTGAACTAACAGCCCTTTCTTCTACCCCACATTTCAAGAAGCAATTAAGAATCTTCCTTAAAGCCCAATGGCTTTGCCCATGCACAAATCCTGACTGACACTTTCTCTCCTAGCAGGACCATTCTTTACTATCTATCTTTAACATGCTATTTCAGGTGCTCTGATATTCTCTATTAATTCCTACTGTATTAGCTCATCATCTAAGGTTTGGTATACTTTATAAACAATGTTACCCTCAAAAAAAATGTTTTATTAATCCTTTTACTCAAAATTTTTAACTTATTTAGTCAGGTATGTTGATGTTACTGTAAAAGTACTATATAAATGTTCCTGTATTTGAAATGTTTTACCTGTCTGACATTATCTGTATTGTATATAGTCAAGATTTCTGTCTTGCAAATTGTCTTAATGTGGAGATTTTCTCCCTGGGCATCTGCTGAAAATGGACATACATCCAGTCGGACTATCCCGGTCAACAAATATAAAATAAAAATAAATAAAATAAATAAATATATATGTATATACATATATATATATATATATATATATATATATATATATATATATATATATATATATATATTTGTACATGTATACATATATCTACATATGTGTATATATATATATATATATATATATATATATATATATATATATATATATATATATATATATATATATATATATATATATGTGTCTACCTGAGATAGGCATTTGGCCAGGCCATATTTGGTCGACATTCATTGGTTCAGATTTTTCATTATCTTTGTGATTTGTGCAATTCTGTGTTATATATATAGTTTGGGGGTGATGGAGGAGCCCCATGAGGCTGGGGCTTTGACAAATCAAATGAACCTTTTACAAATGACAAATGTGTCATAGTAATCAATGATCCTGTTGACCATCTGTTTGTGAATATATGTATATATATATATATATATATATATATATATATATATATATATATATATATATATATATATATATATATATATCCATATCCTTATGTGTAAACATGAGTGTTGTATATACCTTCATAGATGTATCCCACCATATTTATCTGATGTGTATATTTGATATAACAACATACTGATTCAATAACACTATTGTCACTAACAAGTACTACACAATTGTAGATGTTAAAGCAGTTTTTTACTACTGACAAAAGAGAAAATTGAAACAACACCACAAACTGTTGAACAAACAAACAATGCAGGACAAAGCACTTCAAGCACCCAGTAAATCTTCAGCTATTCAGCTCTTTATTAGGGTTAAAACCAGAACGTAGTACCACACTGAAAGAAAAATGAAGTAAAGCACTTTTCATCTGGTGCAATGACCAAACTTCTTCAGACAAGTAACAGCAGGCACAAAGGCAGTTCATATATAAATACACACACACACCAGAACACACTTCCCTCCGCCCCCTAATTAAACAATTAACTCATACAAAAACAATTCTATACATAAAATGCAATTTGGAAAATCAGTTTAAAAATCAATCTTTAAAACCAGTTAGTTCATACTAATATTACAAACAATACCACATCTACTACCATAATTGTGGCAACTATTAGTTAGGCAACATGAAACAAAATGCCTGATTTACTAGGAACTTTTTTATTATGGTAGTCGATGTGGTATCGTTTGTAATATTAGTAACTAACTGGTTTTAAAGATTGATTTTTAAACTGATTTTCCAAATTGCATTTTATGTATAGAATAATTGTTTTTGTATGAGTTAATTGTTTAATTAGAGGGCGGAGGGAAGTGTGTGCTGGTGTGTGTGTGTATATATATGAACTGTCTTTGTGCCTGCTGTTACTTGTTTGTTCAACAGTTTTTCACTACTATTCAGTATGCGTACTAACAGGTATATCTGAAAAAACAACAAACATCTTCACAGCTGTGATGGCTTAGTGGTTAACTGGTATGACTATAGTGTACAGGGTCCTGGGTTCAAGACCTGCAAGGGCTGTTTATTTTGTTGCTAGGCAGAACAAGGACTGTTGGATACAGAGTGGTTAAGGCAGTTTTGAGCAACTTTAAGTGGGTTTGTGTGGGTTTGCCTGATGGTAAGCAGAGCTAATGTACAGGTAAATGAAAAGGCTCTCACATCGTGTCAGCTTCGCTTACCACTGCGCAAATCTGCTTAGCATTTACATTTAAGCAATGCCTACTCCTGCTAAGCTTAGCTTAGCCTTGGTAAACAGTGATCACATTACAGACTGAGAAAATAGCAGGGTAATGACACCTTTAATAAGTGTATTTAATTCCATGTACATAACATGCTTCTATGTCATTACAGTAGCAAGGGGTGTGAGTATACTGTATGGGGCACCTGAGTATATATGGCTAGTACAACAATCTGTTCTCTTTGTATATGTTTCATACATGGGTATTATCCCAGGTTATATGCAGTTACACTTGCATGTATTGTATCATAGGTTCATAGGTAAGTACTAGGCTGTCTGCCCGAGGGCATCTATAAGCCTAGCCATAATGTGTTGGCTTTCACCAACCCCTTAGATTAGTTCCCTGTGCCTCGGCCAAGCAGAACCATTAGTTTCCTGTGCCTCTGTCCAGCAGAGCCACTGCAGTGATCCCCAGGGTAGAGTTTCTGTTTCCCAACCACTTGTCAAGGTTTCTCTTGAAGAGTGTTAGTGAGGGGTTCTGACTAATGTAGTTTGGGATCCTGTTCCAAAGCATGGGGAATCTCTGGGACAGGAATTTATCCCTCCAGCACATCCTATTTATCGTTGTTGTGAGGTTTAGATCCCTAGAGTGTGTGGCTCTTGAGGATTTGTTTTTTTTTAGGTGGAGCATGTCCATCAATTCTGGGTTGGACATGGCCTTGTATGTCAGGCAGAGATCACCTCTGAGTAAGCAGTATGCAACTGAGTACAACTGGAGTTTTTTCAGTCGGGCTGCATAGGGCATATGTTTGAGGCCAATAATCCTCTTGGTGAGGTACTTCTGTGGTCTTTCCAGCTGTTGCAGGTGTCTTGTAAGATACATCCTAAATGGGGCATTGTACTCTATGATGGGTCTGATGAGTGATGTGTAGAGGGACACAATAACCTCTTTTGTTTTACATGAGAACCGTCTTGTGATTAGGTGGGCCACATAGAAGGATTTTCTAACCACCTTGGCAATATGATTATCAAAGGAGAGATTACTATCTACTTGGGTCCCCAGATCCCTTATTACATTTTCTGTATTTAGGGGACTACCACGTATGCGGTAGTTCTCGTGTACTTTGTTTTTTCCAAAGGGGATGACTATGCACTTTTTGGCATTTAGCTTGAGGCCATATTTTGACACCAAGTATCCGTCTCAGTGAGACCCTTCTGGAGGATGTCTGTATCAGCTGGAGAGTCAATTACGGCCCCCAATTTGCAGTTGACTGTGAGCTTGGTCAGCCATAGTCCTCCTGTGCTTGCCTGTACCTCTGAGAAGTAGGAGGGGTCCCAGGACTGAGCCCTGGTGGACGCTACTTGTAACTGGTATACAGTTGGACCTCGAGCCTGCAACTCTCACCATGTGGGTTCTATCCATGAGCCAATTGGCAACCCATCTTGTGACATGGGGTTTATGTTCAGGCTGGTGAGCTTGTCTATAATACCAGAATGGGGAATGGTGTTGAAAGCTTTTGCTAGGTCTAGGTAGGCTGTGTGGACCTCCTTTCCCTCATCTAAAGCATTGGTAACTGTCTCAAAGAAGTCCATCAAGTGTAGAAAGCATGAACTCCCCTTAACAAAGCCAAACTGGGTAGGGTCCAATGTTTGAAGGTTCCCACTGTCTCTGTTAATGAATTCCATGATGATGCGCACCATAGCCTTGAAGACCAGGCTAGTCAGGCTAATAGGGTGATAGTTCCCAGGGTCCATTGTGGCTCCACCTTTGTGGAACAGGATAACTGTTGCTGTGCTCCACTCTATGGGTACATAGCCTGTAGAGAGGCTGAGTTTGAACAGTGTGTTTAGGTGAGGGGTTAGTTCATCTTGGAGCTCATGTAAGACATAGCCTGGGAAACCATCTGGTCCCATTCAAGCTGTATTTTTGGATTTGGATAGGGCTGTTTTAACGTGTGTGTCAGTGATTGCCAGGGCACTACATTCTTCTGGTATGATTATGGGCCCTTTATGGGGTGAGAGGAGTGGTGAAGTTTGCACTAAACCTGTCTGCCAGAATGTTGGCAATATCAGTCGGTTCAGTGTATTTTGTGCCATTCTGCACTAACTCAGAGCAGATCTGAGAGTTTCCACTTAGGTTCTTGACATGGCTAAAGAACACTTTGTGGTTATCTTTAGAGTCCTTGGCAATTTTTCTTTCAAAGCTAGCCTTGGATGATTTTACGAGGGTTCATAGCTTCTTGCTGATACTGATCAGGGATGTCTTTCCTTCTTGTAATTTTACTCTTTTCTGCACTAGTTTCCTCCTTCTGTTGTATAGCTTGTTTATGGCAGGGGTCCACCAGACTGGTTTCCTTTTCTTGGGGAGTGAGTCTTGGTTTTGCTTAGGATAGCATGATCCATGCATTCTTGCAGGTGCTCATAGAGTGCCTTTGTAAGTGATTCAGGAGCTTGGACAGCATTGTCCTTTAGCATGGGGGCTGTGAACCTTTCCACCTTGGTCTTAAGTAATGTGAAGTTTGTTTTTGAAAAGTTTTTCACTGTGGTTTCCTTGATTGGGGGTGGGGGCAGAATGTGGGTATCCAGAGTGATTAGTCTATGGTCTGATCTAACCAGCGAGGGTTTTACCTTCGGTGTAGAACACCGGTTACCCATGCTGGTGATGACCAGGTCCAATATGTTGTCACCTCTGGTGAGGGTGTTGACCAGTTGATCCAGGGCATTCAAGTTTATAAATTCTAGGAAGCGTTGGGCAAGGGAGTTAGTACTTGAATAGTTCTCCCAGTTAATGTGTGGGTAATTGAAATTACCCAATATTAGGGCTTTTGGTAGGACCTTCATATTTTCCACTTTCTCCAGAAATGCGGAATGGGGGTCCTGGTTCATGGTGGATGATCTGTAGCAAGCTACAATTTGAATTGCAGTTTTGCCAGTTGTTAGTTGCACATGTATGACCTGTGAGGAATTGTGCTGTGCCACTAAGCTGGAGGTGTGGGTATCCTTGATGAATATGGATACACCCCCACCTTTTGTGTTTCAGTCCGGATTCTGTGGCTGAAAAGTATGGTATGAGTTATAGCCTGGTAGTGATGGGGTGCTCTCTGGAGCCTTAAGCCAGGTTTCTGTTACTGCATAGATATCAATGTTCTTGATACTGAGGAGTGCCTTGATTGCATGCATTTTGAGGTTTAGACTAATGGCATTGAGCAGCATTACCCCCAGTTTTTGGTTACTTGTGCTATTTACGGTGGTGGGTTTGACTTTTGAGCCTTGGGGCAGCAAAAGCCTTGGCAAGTATTCAAAAGCCTAAGGGTGACAGGTGAAAGCCATCTCCTGTGAAGCAACATGGCTTATCAAGCATGTCATCCCAGGTGGACAGATACTGGATCCCCTTTGAATGACACCAGAAACTTAGCCAATTGTTGAAATTGATATTTTTTTCTTTATACTGTGGCATCATTCTTGGTGAGGGCAGGATGCTACTCAGGGTCAGGGTCATACCGGCCTGGGCTACGTGATCTGAGAGCTCTTCCATGTTTCTTTTCATGTAGTCCAGGGAGGTACATCTCAGGTCATTCACACCAACATGGAGAATGACAGAGTTGTATTTGTACTTGTTCTGGAGTGACCTGAGTGCTTGTGTAATGTGGCAAATCCTGGAGCTCAATAGGCAGCTAACTGTAACCTTCTCCTTGTCCAGCCTAGTTAGTGGGACATCAGTGTGCCTGACTATAGAGTCGCCTATTACTAGTGTGTTGGGTATGTTATTTTGCCTTAAAGGCTGTGATTGCATAGCACACTGATTATGTGAAGTATGTGTTTCATGGTTTGTAATAGGGTGTGGAGGTTGCTTGGGTGTTTGCTTTGGAGGTCTCTGTTGCTTTTGCAGATTTTTATTTAGAGCCTCAGAATATGTTTTCGTGTATTTATGTGTGTTATTTGCCGGTGTTGGTTTAGTAGGTCTATGTGAGACTGGTGATGTGTTGCAAGTATTTTCCTTCTTCTCTTGACTGTCAGTTCCAGTCTTGGGTTGAGAGAGCTTTGCCTCCAGTTTGGCTGTATAATTGCATCTCTCGCATATATTAGTGTTTGGTTGTAGGAGGAGAGGGTTGTCTATGTACATGAGGCAATTGTAACATTGCTTCAAAATGCCCAGATTCACCAGTTGGACTGTAAAGTACAACTGAAACTGCCTTTTGGACATACCTGAATAGGTAAAGTGAACTGTTTTACTGATTAGCTGGTAGGGACAAATAGAAAGCTTTGTCCTTCTGGACAGTATAGGGGGTCCAGTGCTAGGGTTAATTAGTGCTTGTTATGAGTTTTGAGCAAGTGCTGGGCAGTGAAATGAATGGTGTGAGTGCTTAAGTTGAAAGTTTGTCTAGTTCCAAGGGAAAAATTGATGAGCAGACTTCGTGGAGCCGGGAATAGTTTAACCCTTGCTAACCGACACTGCCCGGCGAGCAAAACTGCGCAAATGCGGTTTTTATAGCAGGAAAATGAAAGACATAGAAATTAGCCCAAAATGGCCAATAAACTAATAACTTCTGTGCTACAGCAAACAAAGCGCACAAATTTCAGAAAGAAATAGATCAAATAAGCAGGCACAATAAGCCTTTAACCAGAAATTCCCAACTCAGAAGGGCAGAATCTAGCCTCTCCTCCCACAAGAGTGCAGACTACAAGCCTTCTTAATGTAAAATAACTGGCCTGAAGCCCAAATACTTAAACCAGAACTAATGCACTTTTAGAATAACAGACATTGAGCCTTCAATCAGCAATCCCCAACTTAGAAGGATGTAAGCTACCTGTCCTACCACAACAATGCTGTCCACAAACCTTCTTAATGTAAAACAACTGGTTTGATGCCCAAGCTCCTAAACCAAAAGGCTTAGAATAACAGTTACAATTTAATCAGGCTAGTACCATGCAGTAATAACTACAGCAGAATAATACAATGGAGTACTTTTAAGAAGAAACACAAGCAAAATGAGGTAATAAAGTTGGGAAGAAACACAATTACAGTAAAAGCAGATGAATAGAGTGCAATTTATTTATATATATATATATATATATATATATATATATATATATATATATAAACAATAGAAAGTGAGCAAACTGATTTAAGCAACTTACCCAATTAACCAGTTAGAAAACTCAAAACTGAGCCCTTTTCCAGCAGTCTTTAATCTGACAAGTTCTAACCCCACACTCCTGCCACTAGGGTGCAGGGGAACCTTCTCCAAAAAAGATGGCCTGGAGTAGTGCTCAAGTTATACAAACAAAGCTAGATTCAGCAGGCCTGAATCTAGTCTATGCTACAGCAGACAAGGTGCACCAATATCAGAAAAACAGTTCAAATGAGCAGGCACAATAAGCCTTTAACCAGAAATTCCCAGCTCAAAGGGATATAATCTAGCCTCTCCTCCCACAAGAGTGCAGACCACAAACCTTCTTAATGTAAAATAACTGACCTGAAGCCCAAGTGCTTAAACCAGAACTAATAGACTTTTGGAATAGCAGACACTGAGCCTTCAATCAGCAATTCCCAACTTAGAAGGATGTCAGCTACTTGTCCTGCCGCAACAGTGCAGACCACAAACCTTCTTAATGTAAAACAACTGGTCTGAAGCCCAAGTGCAATAACCAAAAGACTTAGAATAACAGTTACAATTTAATCAGGCTACTACCAAGCAGTAATAAATGCAGCAGAATAAACACAACTGAGTACTTTTAAAAAGAGGCAAAAGCAAATTAAGCTAATAAAGTAGGAAGAAACCAAATACGGTAAAAGCAGATAAAGTGCAAATTGTATTTATATATATATATATATATATATATATATATATATATAATAGAAAACAAGCAAACTGATTTGAACAAATTACTCAATTAACTGGTAAAAAACCTCAGAAATAAGCCCTGTTACAGCAGTCTTCAATCAGACAAGTTCAGGGCCTAAGTGGGTATGCCTACTCAAATGTTCTCTCTGTATTAGGCAGGATGAGCTAATGAGACTAGACATGGATAGAGCTGGGATAGGGCTGAAAAGATGGGAATGGTAGTTGTGTCTGAAATCAAAATATGATCTCACTGTACTCGGTTAAGTAAGCAAATGAGATGGGCCCAGGAGGAGTGTTCAAACAAAAATGTACAGGAGAGGTGGTCAATTCCAAAGCCACTAAGATTAATACCACAACAAGAAATGGGAGTGTGTGTGGGGAAAACTAACTGCAGACAGGGAGAGAGCAAACTAACTGCAGATGGAGAGAACAGAGAGAGAGAGCTCACAATTTTCATAAATAAGCAGATAAATGCAGTACTATTTTTAACACAATATTCAATGAAACAATAAACAAAAAAAAATAAAATTCAGTAGTATCTTAAAACACTGCAAGTTTGTACTTATCTCAGCTTGTAATAACATTAATGTAGGGTATGCAAAAGCTAACCAAACAGGTCAAGTATGCAACTATTCATCAGAAATAATTTCAGAGATAAGGGACTAAGACTTTAAGGCACAGAGAATCCCTCTAGGCTAAGACTTCTATACCGAATAACAATGAAGTAAGAAGAATAAACTAACTGCAAACAGGGTCATTACTACTGTTAACAGTGCTTTCCCAAGTAACAGTAGATTGCAGATTGTAGTAGTGGAACCATATACCCCTGCATGCAAAGCTGGACTCTGAGTACTGACTATCATGTTCTTGGTGTGTGAGCTGTATGTTATTAAGTATTTGCTACTGGATATTGATGTGATATGTGGATATTAACTGTAGACTATTATATGTATAAAACATGTAATTGAGGGCTGCTGACATGTAGTAATGGTATACCTATCAGTGTCAGATGTCTATCTGTCAAAACATGCATCCTAATGCATAACCTGTTGGCTAGCTGTCTTCTGTGTGTCCTCTGTACAGATGTGCAGATCTCAGGTATCCATCTTGGCTGCTTACAGGCAATCTATGCTTATCTGACACTGACATGTCTGCCCAGCTGTGTTATTAATGCCACAGCTAGGAAACCCCACCCTGTATGCACCACATGCCATGGATCCCTCAACTAGACTACCACATTTAACAGAACATGCTTGGGCAGAGGTCTCCAACCCAGACACTGGCCATGTTATGTAATATATGTTGTATACATCTCAATTGGAGCACCTCACTGGCCCTCTGCAAGAGAAAACCAGATGATTGGATGTTGCATTTAACTCTTACCATGGGTATCACTCAAGTGGCATCAGTTGATAGATGGACTGCTGACAAATGTCAGGTGGCATGATACCACTGTATCCCCATCCCCTACTCTTCTCATCTCTCCATGGACAATATCCTGATACACACCTAGGAACACCTACACCTATCGACCCCAGTACTGATAAATGTGTAAGTGCGCATTACTGAGAATAACAGTGTATGTGTGTTTGTATGCTTTTAGTTGATAATACCCTGAGGGCCTCCTTACTCACTACACCTCCCCATTGCCATAGTTAGAAATGGCTGCTGCTGTAATGGACAATAAATGTACCTTGTTACACTCTTCACCCTATGGGCTATCTGAAGCTTGCAGTACCAGCAAAACACAGTTGTACAAATGGGAAAATAGGCACGGGTTACACTCTGAGTCCTGGCAAGTGTGTGTATGTGTGTAAGTGTGTATATTTGTAGGATACAGCATTCTGAGGCCACATTCTCCAAATATAATACACCTTGCCATATATTATAAGGGATAGTGATGTTGCTGACATTAGGAGAGCCATGACAAACCATCACCCGACTATCCCTGTGGCATGTGCAATAAATGCATATCCGTGTAATAGCACTGATAAGATAGACAATGGATTGTATTGCAGTCCTGGTCAATGTGTGATTGTGGGTATGTCAGAGTATTATCATGGGTTTCAGTGAGTAAAATATCCACTGTGGAGTGTGGGTGCTGGGTATACTGTCTTTACAACATGGTACCCCCAGTACATGTCCCAAGGTCGACTGTATGAGGACCACTGTCACCATCAGCAATACAGGTAACTGATTATACTATCCAGCCCAATGATGCATGTGCTGTGTGCAAATTATCTGTAACAGAATGGACTCACTGACAAGGTAGTTAGCACTGATAAACCCAGATCTCTCAGATGTGTCTATGACTGTTATGTGTTCATCAGTGTGTATTTGACAGTATGTCATACTATGTATTGTTCATTAACACCCAGTACATCCCCCATTACCATACTGTACAAGGCCTGGTGATGTTCTTCACTTAACAAGAAACTCAGGACAGACCTCATGCTAAAAGCTGTGTGGTGTGTGCAATTAAGGCCAGACACATTAGTAGCAATAACTGCCTAGGTAGGGCTTCTACTCTCAGTGTTGCCAAGTAAGTGTGTGTGTGTGTGTGTGTATGTGAAGGGATCTACTTCAATTTGCAAAATATACATGTCACAGGAGGTCATCTGTCCAAGAACTGACTGGCAAATGCTAACATTTCAAAGGAATCATCTTGTGGAAATTCATTCCATCAAAACTAGTAGTAAATGTGTAAATGCCCTCTTCCCCATGGCACAGTTGTACAGTGATACTGGAGTTGGTATATATAGTTGGGTGTGGATGTTGTGGGCACAGCCACTCTCATTGGGGTTATTGTTGTGTGTATCCCCTGCTTAGTCTGCTGTAATACTGTACAGTTTATGTTAACAGGTTAAGCAGTTGTCAATCACACTATGTGCAGTTGTATGCCACCCCACACCCTCCAAAGTGGAGGGCTGTGCCACCCACACCAGCACACCTATGTTTACCAACTCCAGGATTGCACTACATTGGAGAAGAGGGCATATATCCTGCCAGTACCATTGTCAATGACATTAAACTAGCAGACTGATTATTTACTGATGTGATGTTTTGCCTGTTTTGTCTTGGTGGAATTACATAGGCTAAAATGGGTTCACTGCAAAATTAAGTACATGCATGTGTATATTATTCTCTGTGCATTGCATCATCACCAAAGCCTCTGTGTGTGTGTGTTATATACAAACATGTGGTGTGTGCCACCCAGTTCACTTACCATTGTCCACCATAGAAGGGCTGCTGACATCAGCTACCATGCACTCACCTGTATACACCCCTCAGACCTATCAGTCATGTGGCACATGCAGTAACTGTTATACAGACCTGTTACTTGTGTACCCAGGATATAACACAGTCAATGTGTCACCATAGTGCCATACCCCTTGTAGGAAACAACAGCAGACCAACATCCTGCTGACACCTAGACACCTACAAGACAAACTGAATACATTAAGGAGACCACAATCAGTCAGTATTAATAACAGATATAATGCATCATGGCTGGACAGCTACACATCCTGACATATAAGCATTAAACTTTCCAGCTGAAAACGTGTTGCACAGCATTACATTGCTAAATGTTAGTATATTCACATTGTGCATCAGAACCATATTAGCCTGTCCCTGCATCGATGGTATGGATGATAGGGATGTGGCACAGTATCATGGTAAGCACAGGGTGTGTTGTGGATTTGCCAGAGACCTAGGCTGAGCCATTTGATTGACACTGTGTGCGTGTTAGGTGGTTTTGTTATCAATTGGGCTGTGCAGATGTGGTGTGTGTGTAGGTATGGAGGTGCCCTAGCTGTTTTTGTAATGTGTGTGTGTGTGTGTGTGTGTGTGTGTGTGTGTGTGTGTGTGTGTATGTATGAACACAGTTCCGCCATGTGGCTGCCCTATACAAGGGTTTGTTGGACAGCTGCACACCGTACATAGCAGGGTGTGCAGTTCTCTGTCTCTGGTCACAGACATGAGAACTATGTCTGCCAGGGGTTCCACGGGCACTACCAGGTACAAGCCCAGATATGGTACTCTCCCCTGATGATGACAACGTTTTGCTTGATCCGGACCCCTGTTGGGACTAACCAGGACCATGTGCATGTGGCCTGCTGTGTTGTGGTGTGGACAGCACCCCCCGGCAGTACTGGTGCTGGTACTGCCATTACGGGAGCAGCTGTGACTTGTTGCACGTCCACGTAGACCTCCAGCTGTTGGTGTTGCTGACCTACATCCACATGGCTGTCGCCCTGCTCCCACCATATGTTCTAACACAGACATTGCATGGTCGATGATTCCCACCATCTCACCCAACCATCTATCCAGGACCTCTGCAAGATAACGGTGGGCACCTGCAAGATCAAGGATGGTGTCAAGTACAACAGAATGAGTAGCCCTCTGGAGCCTCAGACTCTGTCTGGTATAATGTTCCATACATGCCTGTGCCTCCATGATGGCCCAAAACATATGTCTGGTGACACCTGCTGTTACACTTCTGCCAGGGTCATGATGGCCAGCAGCCCTCCTATGAGCACCCCTGTACATCTGCCTGTTCGGTACCTCGCCAGTCATCTGACTATGGCTGCTGTGTCCAGACACACATATGGGCACTAACATCAGTTTGCTTGCAGGAGGGACCCTGACCCAACTAGCCACCTATGAGGGGAAAACAAAAAATATAATTTAAGACCTGTACTTTATTAGTTACCACTACACACACTCACACACACACACACACACACACACACACACACACACACACACACACACACACACACACACACACACACACACACACACACACACACACACGCACACACTTACAGGTGAGGCGGCCCAAATATATTACACAGACCTCTAATTACCCAACAGTCAACATGCATGACATATGGCACTCAACAGCATGCACTGCAGCTATACTCAATCCCTGTTACCAAAATTATACATCTCTGTGATGCATGAGTTGTGTTAGTAGGTGATGCCCCTTCCCCTGGAACACACTGCACCCATATACACATTATTGTTGTGCACATGTTCAGCACCCTGGCATGTACTGTGCACCATACCTCACGGGTTTACACACCATTGTTGAATGTGTACATGTGTGGCAGTTATGTTTGCTCTGTTGCTCACAGTCCCTATGTGTCTGACACATACCTGGGATGATATGAGAACAGATGTCAATAGTGAATGCCTGACCTCTTATTTGCAGATCTCATCATTAGCAGTGTATGTTTGAGCAATAAAATCCAATTACACTGACAACCTTCAAAGCTTACTGTGGCTATGAGGAGTGTACACACCCTTATTGACATGCCAGCCTCTTCCCTGATATGCAATGGGGCCACAATACAGCATATGTTAACATTACACACACCTGATATGTGACATATGACCTGTGCAATCAAATGCAGTATCATACAAATGTGTTAGTTGTGCAGATTTTGATTGAGATGCATACAATATGTGGGTTGCATAAGTGTGCACACCCTTAACACGATGGTTTGTTGCAGCACCTGTTAAGTGAACTACAGCAGTCACTATTCCTGGAAGGGGTATACTCACATGGCCCATATTCACTTGTCATTATTTGGTCACTCCGCCCTACAAATGTCCCCCAACTCTGATGGATTGCAAGGTCAGCTCATGTACACAGCCCTAGGAGATCACATAGTGCCTTCACTATTGCTGTGGAGTCAGGGTTATGTCTGGCACAAGTCATGACCTTGACTGTGTTCAGACGCAACCATTCTTAGTGAGCTTTGGATGTATGCTTCAGTTCACTGTTGTGTTTCAGGATGACACCCCTCCCCATCCTCAGCCTTTTTGCAGATGCTTGACAACTATGGGCCACACGAGTGTCATTTTGCAGTGTTCCAAATTCAGAACATCATGTCTAATGACTTAGTTCCTGCTAATGAACAGCAAACCTAAAGATGTACACTGGCACCAGCAAGGTACAGATGGGGGTGGTGGGCCGGAGGTGGAGTGAGGTGTTGCATGTATAGCATATGTATCTTTATTAATACTGTCTGTAGGTTTCAGCCTTGGTCTCAGTACACCATTACACATTGAAACACATGCCTTTGGGAGACTTGATGTTATGCATATGCTACATGTAGAGAGCCCTGGATGATGTTTCCTGTGGAATGACTCTTCTATCTGATTACCCTAACCCATAGGCCAGACATATGCAGAGTCCAGGCAATTGTCAACACAGATACTGCACAGGCAGTACTTGTTAGACTTTCCTGCAAGTTCCTCATTGTTGCTGCACCTTTCTGGATAGCCTCCAGAACCAGTTTGCAACATGTGTTGTCATCTGTCTTGGATGGGCATCTGTTTATTTCCTACATTAATGTTGTCCCATACTTCTTAGTCACATACATGACTGTCTGCACTGTTTGTCATGGTATTTGCAATGGTGAGGTAAGGCTATGTCTCCTACTCCTGAGTGCTACCTTTTAGATGTGGGATCCATTCCATGGTTTGTAAGATGTGTGCAAGCCATAGCTACCCCTGTTGCAGATGAGTGGGCAAATGTCATGGACATACTTCTTGGACAGCAGACCATTACTTGGTGTGGCATCGAGGCCCTGTACTTGATGGAAGGTGCGTACTCAAGAAGAGTGAATGATGTCAGTACCTCAAAAGCTGCTTCTACAATATGCTATTTGGAGTGTGTGCACACATATGCTTCCAGTGTTTGTTAAGGTATGTATTCCCCATATTTGTTGTCCTAACATAGGATTCCATATTACACATTCATTGCTCATGTTAGGATCACATTACAGGTTGTAAAAGGTGTGGAATGTGGTATTGTGATATGCCATTCTGTAGATCTGTAACAGTTGCCATTGTAATAGTGGTGTATACACTGTTGTAGCCACTGTATATGCGTAATATTTCAGACATGTCCCTACTGTAGGCCATTTGTCCCACCATTATGTTCATCTCTGTCAGCACATCTTGCACTGACAGGTTGTTAGGTATACTGCAGGACTCTTACATACCCTTCAAATATGCCACCATGGTAACCACTGTGATGCATTGCAGTTAACAGCAACAATAAGTGAACATGTACAGCATGCATTATGGTTAGGTGTGTTAAATGTGTGCATGGAAAATGCCATGACCATCACATGGCCAGTGTATTGGCAAACCTGAACAAAAAAACTCCATACTCACCAGCTACAGCCTGTTGCCCCAGAGGTATACCAGAGGGACTTATATAGTTGTGTGAAAGATGTAATGTCAGTAACTACACCTGCGGCATTGGTACAGGGTGGGAGTAGCATTTCAGTACATCAACAGTACAAACCCACAATATATGAGATTATGCACATCTGTTTATTGCTACACTGCAGCAATAAACTATGTTATCTGACATACAGATGAAGATGGATAAGCAACAGTGGTCTACTAATGTGCCCTGGGGCCTTACCTGTATGCTCCTCATCCATTGTTTGGGTAGCACCCACCTCCACAATGCTATCATCAGGTTCCTGGCTTGGCTGGCGGGTAGTTGCCCCAAGGCTGGGGAGGGGTTCCTCAGCATGTGTCATTGGGGGCTGGATGGTATGACCCCCACCTGTAGCTAGCTGGTCCCTCCTAACTGCAGCAGCACGCTGACTGGCATGGCAGGTGAGATCAGTGTGATGATGTTGCACCTGCTAATAACTACGGTTATCCAGGCTGACATCGTTTACCCTGTGGATGAGCTCGTTCCACAGGGCAGTCCTCTCCTGCAGATAATGGGCCATATGCCCAAAGAGGGTTCTGTGGTGATGCACAAGGTAGATGATTATTATTTCATTCTCCTGTGGAGTATAAGCATGGAGACACTCCCAGGACATGGTACCTGGAAGACATAAACATGTAAAAAAGGTCTGAGGACCTCATATTGCAAGGATATAATAGTTGTTAATTGACATCTCTCCCTCCCCCCACCATATCTGCAATAATAATCTGAACACACAAATCAATTGGGTATGTTTACACCAAACCTAATGTTGGGACATATATCCTATTGTGCAACAAATATTGAAATGTGTTTCTATTCATGTTCCATGTTGAAACACTATCAATGGTGGCCTGTTACTAACAATGTAACTTGCATGCCACTGTAATGGCCACTGCAGTTCCATATATGCATGGGTTCTGTTTGCTATGCAACTGTTCCAAATCTGGTGTTTTGGTTTAATGGGAATATCTATGCATGCTATTATAACTAATCCTGGATTGTGTTGACTATTACTACCCACATATGTTCTAAAACTGCAACACAATAGAATGTTTGGGAAGGCTGTTCCCAGCAGAACCACCACTCTCACCTCATCTGCCCATGGCACCAGGCCACAGCACATTTGGGATCCACCCCAGGACCTCCTCATCTGCTGGTCCTGCAATATATTTAGGTGGAACCACCCCAGGGGATGGTGCTCGTCCCCCCCGGGAGCACGGACAGACAGGATACTGTCACCTGAAGTCAAGTCCAGGGTCTGGTGCATAGAGAGCTCTGCAGAGAATTGGGAGATCTGCAACACTAGCTTGAGGCCCTCATGATGCAATTAGAGGGACAGCCTGCCCCTCCTGCTCAGCCTCCAACCCAGCCACCTTCAGGGCCGTGAAGGTACAGTGGTGACTGCCCATGGGTGGGGACCTCAGTCCCACTGTTTCCATTTGTGGGTGCATGGGCTTTCAATTTCCAAACACCCATCCCCTTCCAAGTTCTTTACCCACCACATGTGTCATATACCACCCCTGTATGCTGTCTTGTCTGTCTTGTCTGTATTCCGACCCAACCTACCTCCCCAAATATACCTACTATCCTTACCTTAAGAAAAAAGGGCAATCTGTTCCCAACATGAATTTCACACCATACATAACTGTCCATTTCACACCCACTTACAACTGCTTACACATGCCTTAATCACTCTGTATTCAACAGTCCTTGTTCTGGCCAAAAAATAAATTATCAGCCCTTGCAAGTGTCTAACCCAGGACCCTACATACTATAGCCACAGCAATTTACCACTAAGTCATCTGAGCTGCAGATATGTGTGATGTTTTCTCAGACATAACATGCAGCACAGTCATTCAACAGTAGGGAATATATATATGTATATATATATATATATATATATATATATATATATATATATATATATATATATATAAAATATATGATGGGTCCACTTTTAAACGTCGAAATTCCAAAATCTCGACTTTTAAAAAAAGTACCCAAAACATCAAGATTTCCAAATCTCGCCATTGTAATTGTAATGTATACATATATACATTGTGAACAGTGTCCACATTTGTATGTTCCATTCCTTCTCATACTTTGATTCACTTGCCCATAATCATTTTCTATTAGTTTCTTTAGGTTGTGGGAATTTTTATAGACAATTTTTAGATTATCCTTTGATATTTTGTCTGTCTGTAAAACTTATAAACCTTTTCCATTCAGTTTCCATGACTTCTCTTATATTAGCACTGGCATTGTATTCCAAAATCAGTGCCCTTCCAAAGTTTTCTTCTTCATGATGTATGTTCCTATCATTTTTGAGATTAACACCCAGAATGGGTTTGAACCTATCCTTTCTCCCGTCCCATACTTCCTTCTTAGTTTTTTTCAGTCATAAATTCAGGATATTTCCTGGCCCTAAACATTGTCTCTAAGGTCTGCACCTCCTTTTCAAAATCTTTATCAAGTGAAGTCATCCTGCATGATCTGACAAATTAACCCTTTACTATATTCTTTTTATAATGCCAAGGATGTGCACTGTTAAAGTTTAAGTATGAATTTGAAAACGTGTTTTTTCTGTATACCTTAGAGTTGAATTTTTTTGTTTTCTTTATATATCTCCACATCCAAGTATTGCAATCTTTCTTGGGAGACTTTGTGTGTGAATTGTAAAACAGAGGTACTGCTGTTTAAAAAACTTTAAAAATTCTTGTATTTTGTCATCCGGACCAACCCATAAAATACATATATCATCTAAAAACCTTCTGTACATAGACCAGCATTCCTTATAAATGGATTTTAAAACAACTTCTTCTTCCCATCTAGCAAGGATTAAGTTCGCTTAGGTAGGAGAACATGCTGCCCCCATCACTACTCCTTTTATTTGGTGGTAAAATTTGCCTTTAAAATAAACAAAATTATATTTTAAGACTAGTAACATCAATTGTAAGCATGTCAAACAGTCATTATGTGTCAAATCTTTTTCATTAAAATAATTTCCTCTAATAATTTAAAACCGTCTGTATGAGGAATGCTAGAAAAAAGGCCTACTACATCAATAGTTAAAAACAACATGTCATCTCTGAATAGGTCGCCTTTTATTTCTCTTTAAAAATCCCATGAATCCCTCAAAATATGTTTTCTCTTTAGCCAAATGCTTTTTAAATTAAAGTCAATGTATTTGGCTAAAGGTAAAGTTTTGGATCCTTTTGATTAGACTATATGTCTCAGAGGTGGATCTAAACCATTTTTGTGTGTTTTAGGGATTCCAGATATGGAGGGAATTTTTGTCTTATCAACCATGAGAAAATATAGTGTTTTTTGATCTATTAATCCTTCGAATAGCATGTCTTCTAAGGCCAGATCTATTTTTCTGTATGCTATGTTGATTTTGTTCATTGACACACTAGTGTATTTAGTAGTGTCCATTAAAATATCATTAATTTTTCCTTCATATTTCAAATTATCCATAAGTACTGTTCCCCCTCCCTTATCGGGTTTCATAACCTTTACATTTTTGTTATTCCTTAAATCACGTAAAAGTTTGTTTTCATTGGTGTCCAAGTTAGCCCTGTATTTTACCTTAGAAAAGCCTTCTCTTATTTCTTTTTCCACCATGAGTTGAAAGTTTTTAATCTGTGGATGTAAGGGAGGGTTGAACACACTTTTTTCTTTAATATATTACATTGATTAATAACCTTGTCCTGTGGGAAAAATAGTTCTAAATTCACTTTCCTAGTAAACATCTTCACATCCATTAGACTTTTACCTAGGTCTCCCTTTCTTAATGGTATGAACTTCATACCTCTAGATAGAAGGCTAAAATATTCATTTTACAGTTCAATTCCACTGAAGTTATATATACTATCGCCATCCTTGGTGAAACTTTATACATTATTTCCGTCCTGCTTAATCGTGTTGTCACATTCCAAGTCGGGGTGAGGGATACTTAAAATATTTAGTATCTCCCCCTCCCCCTTCTCCCCCCTCTCCAACAGTTCTGTCTTTGATAATGATTATTGCTGTCCATATTCTTTATTCTTTCAGATCTCCTCAAGGGTGGGGGTTTGTTAAAGTCATCTAATTGATTCATATGTTCACCTATTTGTGCGTCATTGTTTTTTTCTACCTCATTCGCATGGTCCCTACCCACTGTTTCCCAGGACCTATAAATGTACTTAGGTTTGAGGTAGCTCAATTTATTTTTGTATTCTAACTTCTTCAGTTTCCTTTTTATCAATTCATCACATTTCTCATCAATTTCAGCCATTATATTATAATATTTACTTTGTTCAGTAGGAATAGAATGAATTAAATCATCTTTAATACACTCATTTAAAACCTCAGTATCCTGCTGTAGTTTACTTTTCAATCTATCATTTTCTTTAACCATAGCATTAAGAATTTCCAGTCCACATCTGTTAAATATATTCAGTAATTCATTATGAAAGTCACTATCAGGTATAACATTATTAGGGTATTTCCATAACCTTAATCCTTTAGGAACAATACCATCCAAAATACATTGTTTTAGATATGAATTCTCAATATCTAAAGTCCTGTATTTATGTAAAAGTTTAGACAGTTTGTGTAATTTGATGTTATAAGAGTCATTGACTGGTGCAGGTTCAAATGTTTAGGATACAAATTTACTAGTAAATCTAACCTGCAACCAGTCCTTCATGTCCGTTTTTTTTATTATTATTAATTTGTACAGGTACCTGGTTAATTCATTTGTCTTTTTCCTTTAACCCGCTTGCCAGTGCTGCCAAGAATGTCCATTCCTGTTAGCCTAAAGGTATACTTCCTCCCAGTTCATTTTCCGGATTTGAATCTTTGAAAATCCGTGGTGTACAATTGAAGTCCGATAAATCAGAAGCTACCAATCCATTGCTTTCCTTAGGCATAGAAGCTATATTATTTTTGCGCGGCTTGAGCGGGAAAGACAAATAACTTCATGGTTCAGTCTCTCTCTGATGTTAGTCACCAATTCGACCATGAATTGGCTGAGTGGGGTAAGGAGGTCTACCAGTTGTGAAAGTTGGCCAATTAACTTCCTCGCCTGTCCAAGCTCCTTCTTAGTACCCCTTCCTTCACTCTCTAGGCTAGTTTCCACATCCATAATGTAAATCCACAAGTAAATCCAAACAAGAGTTCAAACAAGGCACAAAAACAATGAAAAACTGCAAAAAGTGCCAAGGGACATGAAGGAGACCAGCCAAGTGACAGTAAAGGATATTTATTCAACCAAAGCTGAAGTTCCACAAAGCACATTAAAGCTTCACAAATGCAATACGTTTTCGTTCATAACAAACTTCATCAGATGCGGTCTGAAAACATAAAATGCACTTATATATCATCCTAAATTAACACATTTAACAGTCAATTAAGCAAAACGAAACAAACTTGTAAAACAATTCTTTAAAACTTAATAAAATTAATAAATATATAAATTTCATTTATTTACATGCAAATGAATATATTTATAAAAATCACTTTAAGCAGGTTAAAAGCCTTGAATTGTTAATAATTATAAAAAAATAATCTCTTTCCTCAAAAATAATACTTGTTTGTTTGTTAACTTGCGTTAACATCATCAGTGTATTTGTTAATCTAACCATGACCTTGGAGCTTTTCTCCCCGGGCCTCCACTGAAAATGGACATGTATCCAGTTGGACTAGCCCAGTCAACAAATGTAAAATAAAATAAAATAAAATAAAATAAATTGTGTCTTTCGGCTTTTCCCAGTTAGGGGTCACCACAGTGGAACTCTGGTCCGCTAAGATTGGTAGTGGATTTTTACGTACCGGGTTACCAGCCCTGACGCACAACCTTCAATGAAGGCACGCCCCATTCATGTATGCCTCCACACAGAAGACGCTCTAGCTGAGAATCAAATGGGACATGTCTTGCTATGAGGCGACAATGCTACCGCAGCACCACCACCACAGTACTTGTTAATAACCTAAAATCATACTTTGTCATTGGACCTATTATTCATGGAGTTAATACTTCATTTTGTGGCTAAAGCAAGTACTACAGTTAAGTTTCAAATTAAGAAAGCTTATATTTACCTTTCGTAAAAATATTTTATCTATTTGAATAAACTAAAGCAGCAGAATGTGTGTCAAAGGAAGGTGTTTAAAAAAATATATATACACACACACACACACACACACACACACACACACACACACACACACACACACACATACATACATCTACATATATAAAGATATTTTCCCTGTTGAATTACTGTGCTGCATATGTTTGAGGAAATATCACGTTTATGTGCAGCTCAAATGGTTTAGTGGTAAATCACTGTGGCTATGGCATGCAGGTTCAAGACTTGCAAGGGCTGATTATTTTGTTGCTGGGCAGAGCAAGGGCTGTTGGGTACAGAGTGATTAAGGCACTTTTAAGCTGTTGTAAGCAGGTTTGTGGGATGTAATCAATGGTAACTTCAGGTTAAATATGCCTATAGACAGTTAGCCTGTCAGTGCTTAATCTGTGTAGCCATTGCTTGCCGCTGCACAAACAGGCTTAAACCTACTTACTAATGCTTAAAAGTGCTTATACCCGCTTACCCCATGCTAATTTCTTTAAAAGAAAAGAAAAAAGGGGTGATAGGAAAGTGGTGAAAGAGGGGGCATACAGAGGGGAAAAACAATAGGGAAAGTAGCTATGGATGTGCTGAATGGGTGTAGGGAAGGTCCATAGCTGTCCATTTCTTCTACAGCAACAGCTGTGCATATGTACTGAATTTGAAGGTAGATTTGGACACTCAAACCCCCGAGAGAGGGGTGAGGACAACAATAAAGTGTTATGAAACCAATTAGACCAGATTACGAGTCCAGTATACACATGTGAAAAATGGACAGCTATGTATGGGGCAAACATTTTGGGGGGGAACAGATTGCTCTTTTTTTAAGGTGAGAATCAGATGTTGGGGAATGATAGGTATATTTGGGGAGGTAGGTTGGGTAGGAAGACTGACAAGACAGACAAGAAAGCATACATGGGTGGTATATGACACATGTGGGATTAAATACCTTGGATGGGGAGGGGTGTTTGGAAATTGAAAGCCCATGAGCCCCCAAATAGAAACAGTGGGACTGAGGTCCCCACCCATGGTCAGTCACCACTGCACCTTCACGGCCCCAAAGGTGGCTGTGCTGGGGGCCGAGCATGAAGGTCAGTCTGACCCTCTAAATGCACCATGTGGCCCTCAAGCTGGTGTAGCAGATCTCCAAACTCACTTTGGAGCTTCCTACACACCAATCTCTGGACCTGCCTTTGGGTGACAAGATCCTGTCCATGCCCGATCCTGGGGGGGGGTGAGTCCTATCCCCTGTGGTGGTTCCACCCGAACGTGGTGCAAGACCAGCAGATGAGGAGATCCCAGTCTGGGTCCCAGGTGTGCTGGGGTCCGGTGCCACAACTGAGGTGGGAAAGGTGGGTCTGCTGGGACCGCCCTTCCCATACTTGTGATGGTGTTGCAGTTTTAAAACATATGTGGGTTAGTAATAGTCAACACAATCCAGGCTTAGTTATAACAGCATGCACAGATATTTTCATTAACCCAAAACACTAGATTTGGAACAGTTGCATAGAAAACAGAATACATGTATATTTGAAATCACAGTGGCCATTACAATGGCATGCAGTTTACATTGATAGCAACAGGCCACCAATGATAGTATTTCAACATTGAACATTAATAGAAACACATTTCAATATTTATTGAACAATAGGACATATGTCCCAACAGTAGGTTTGGTGTAAACATACCCATTGATTTGTGTATTTGGATTACTGTTGCAGATATGGTGGGGGGGGGGGAGATGTCAATTAACAACATATATATCCTTGTAGTACCCACAACTTTAATGATCATTGCTCTACTGATTAAGGTACATGTATTATTACAATACCCTATGGCCTTTGTCTGGGCATTGGTATGTTTGTACACAGTCTTATAGCTAAATTCTTACATATATTACCTGGTAGACCTGTGGAACTACCTGACTGTTTCTACACATATTCCCAGATTCAAAGTTAATATTATGCACATACCTCTCAATCTCTTAATTCCCAAACTCTGGACAAAGCTTGACAACATGGGGTACAAATAGGGACACGTTTTGAATATTGCTGTCATAAATTGGACAGTTGCATGAGTGACAGGATTTGTTTTAATATACATTTTCTGAAGGTTTTGAAGTCTGAAAATCAATGTATGTCATTATTCCATGACTACAATTCTGAGATCATCCCACTGATTTGCCATGGGGACAGAGAAACAGGCAGAAAATTTGAGCCAATTATCTGGATATTCTGAAAAATCTGTACAGTTGATAGGTATGATTATGCATACAGCTTACTACCACCCCCAGGATTTGAACCATGGCTGTGTCTGCTAAAAATAAAATTTAAGTCACAGTAGAGTGTGCTATTTGGATATTTCTGTCTATCTCTTCTGTGTTTTTTGTCTAAGTTTCTCTTGGTTGTACAATCTGACCTTTTAATTACGACAGTCCTACACAGACATTCCTACACATATTTTTATGTAGCACAGTGTGAGTAACAGTGGTTGATATGTGTTTTCTGTCTAAGTCTCTCTTGATTGTACAATCTGACCTTGTAATTACGTCAGTCTTACAGAGACATTCCTACACATATTTTTATGTAGCACAGTATAAGAAACACTGGTTGACACAGCAGTACTATTCTGATATCAGATGTTACTGATTGCTACATGTCAGGCCATACTATACCAGAATAAACACTACCAGTCCAGGATTTAAATCTTTATTCGCAGGCACAGTTTTCTTATCTAACAGACCTGTGGAGGGAATGTATGTTAACACTACCTCACTGTTTCTACACATATTCCCTGATTCCAGTTAATATTATGCACATACCTCTCAGTGTCTTAATGCACACACTCTGAACAAAGCTTGACAACATGGGGGTACACATAGGGACATGTTTTGAATGTTGCTTTCATAAACTTGGAGAGTTGCATGAGTGACAGGATTTGTTTTAATGTATACTTTCTGAAGGTTTTGAGGTCTGAAAATCCAATGTATGTCATTATTTAGTGACTACAATTCTGAGATCATCCCACTGATTTGCCATGGGAACAGAGGAACAAGCAGGAAATATGAGCCAGTTATCTGCACATTTTGAAAAATCTGTACAGGTTAGAGGTATGCTTATGCATACAGCTTACTACCATTCCCAGGATTTGAACCATGGATGTGTCTGCTAAAAATATAACAATTGAAGTCACAGTAGAGTGTGCTATTTGGATATTGCTGTCTATCTCTTCAGTGTTTTCTGTCTAAGTCTCTCTTGGTTCTATAGTCTGATCTTCTACTTACAACAGTCTTATACAGACATTCCTAGACATGTTGTTATGTAGCACAGTGTGGGTAACAGTGGTTAATACATTACTATTCAAAGAATGCAACAATAAATGCCATACAATACCAGAGTAAACACAACCAGTACAGGATTTAGAGATTTATTGCCAGGTAGTTAGTTTTATTTAAATATGACCTATATGGGACTATTACTGTCATATTGTCTGGTTTATTCCGTACAACCCATACAACAGTTTTTATACTGCCAGATGACTTTATACCACTTTATATTTATTTGGTATGACTACTACAAGCAGGATTGTTACTCACCAGGCTCACAACACAGCCTTTGCAGCCTATTTGCATGGGCCTCCTGATTCACAGCCCGGTCAGCTGCAGCTGTAAAGGAAATAGAGACATATTTAGGCATACCTAACCATCACATACACATGCTGGACTTTAGTAAACAGTAATGGTATGACTACTTACACACTGCTGGGACATCACCCTTCTGCTTTGCTTCTTTGACTCACTCATCCAAGAACTCCCTCTTTCTCCGCTTCAAGTCAGCATAGTGGTGCCTGACCTGCTCACCAGTCCAAGGGATACCAGTGGCACTGGTGAGATCACAGGCAAGATGGTCCCAGGCTTCCACTTTATATTTGGAGCCCTGGTAGCGGCACTGCAGCAGTCTCTCATCATGTTTTTTTTACCAGGAGTCCTACCATGACCTTGGACTCCTGTATGCCCCAGTGCTGTGCCCAGAAGTGCATTCCCTCTCCAACTCCTTCCATCCTGCCTACAGTGGGAAGCTACAACCAATTATGAGCTGTATTCCCACCTGTGGGGTTTAAATACGGTTGATTTCCCACCCTTTGCCATGATTAGACAGTTTTGAATATGCTGAGCTAAGTAAGCTACGGGCAAACCTGCTTAGCTAATGTTGGCATTGCTTAAAGGGACAGGTTCAGCACTGTTTACCAATGGGCAAATCCACTCAGCTAAGCTACTCATTGCTTACCAGTAATATTTACACAATGCTTACACCTGGCAAGCAGAGCTGTGCAATGCTTACCATTGCTTATTTTTTTCATTTTATAGACTATCTGCTGTATGGCATTGATTCATAATTCATTACATATTATAAATGTGTTTACTGTCCCTGAAATCCCCCAATGTGCTTTCATTACATTTATTCATGTGTGACTATACTGTATTGGGCACTTGTGTTTATATGGGGATTTCACAACTTTATTAAACTGATACCTTACATCTGGACCTAATGCAGTACTCTGGTTAACAAATATATGTTATTTAGTAGGTCATACTAAAAAAATGTTTATGCACTGCTTTCACATGCAAAATGTGAATTGTTTATAGTGGGTATCAAACCAGGAATGGCTGCTTGCAAAGCGTATGCTCTAACAACTACATTATTATAATACTGCTTTTGTTAGATGTCTCTTTCTATTTAACTTCTTGTACTGTTTAAGCTGGACTAAGCGTAGCTAAGCAACAGGCACACCCGTGCGACTATGCTTAAACTTTATCTCATTTATAAAAAAAAAGTGTTGTTGTGTTATTTCATCTATACCCTTCAGAATATTCCTGCTAATGCTAAACCTGTTATTTTATCAACTTTCTGCTTTGTGGGACAATTTTCCCTTTTGGCTTTGTCCACCTTCCTTACTCTGACGGGTTGGCAGGTGTCCACTATGTGCTTATGCTACCTGTGTTATCCTAATAACTTTTGGCTTGGTAGCATACCTCTCAACCTCTTAGAGCAAAATATCTGGACAAAGCCTACAGTGATGGGGGAGCAAATAGGGACAGATTTTAAATATTGCTCTTACAAACTTAAAACATTGATAGAATAATAGGTTTTACATTAGCATGAATTTTCTGATGGATTTGTGGAGTCTTAAAAACTCAAATGTTTTGTTATTATTTAATTACTTCAATCCTCAGCTATTTGCCAGAAAGGTACACATTTTAGGGGGAACATACCACCAAAAATATGAGGCAAACATCTGGGCATTCTGTGAAAATCTGTACAGTTGAGAGGTATGCTTGGTAGGGATGATTGTCCCTTTTGCCTTTGACCACATATTTTTGTTTTCCTGATGGATTGGGGGTGTTATGAGCATTCTAGCTCATTTTTAATTGCCGAAAGGCGATTCTGGCAGACAGACAGAGTGTGTGTTGTGAGAGCTCTGCTCTCAGACACATCCCTTGAGCTTGTACATGGAACCATGTCCATTTTAGAGCATGGCAGTGCGCCTTCATAAATATGCATGGTGCACTGCCTTGCTGAACAGAAATGGTCCCTGCCATGCAGGAATAACTTATTCCTGCACAGGTGCTTTCTGAATCCTGGGGCTAGTCTTCCTGTCACTGGAAACTCAATAGTGAGACACATGGATGTCACACTCATCAGGTTGGACAAGGAGAAAGCCATGGTCCTCTGCCTACCAGTGCCAGGATTCATCAAATCATGCATGAACTCAGGTATTTCAGAAAAAGTACCGTTATGACCCTGTCATAGTTCATGTTGGTGGGAATGACCTGATACATACCGCACTGGACTACATGAAGAGAGACATGGTTGAGCTCTCTGAGTATGTGTCCCAAGCAGGTATGTCCCTAGCCCTGAGTAGCATACTGCCTTATGTAGAATGATAAACAAAAAATGATTGATTTCAATAATTGGCTCAGTTTTTGGTGTCATTAAAGGGGATCCAGTTCCTGTCAGCTTGGAAAGCCATGGTCAGCAAACCTCGCTGTTTTGCCAGAGATGGTTTGCACTTGGCATCCCTAAGCTTTCAGCTGCTTGCAAAGGCTCTTGCCTCCCTACAGTGCCTTTTTAGGCAAGGTTTTGAAATCAACATTACTGATGTGAAAATAACTAATCAGAACAAAATAAGGGTCATGTTGCTATATATTAGGAGCTTAAACCAAAAGTGCATTCCCTGCAAGCACTTCTGTCACTAGAAGATGTAGATGTCTGTAGAGTCACAGAACCCTGGTTTAAGGCCTCAGAGAGTATCCTGGTCCTGCAAGGCTACAATGCCTTCCACACTTTTAGATCACAAAATGAACGTTTGAAAACCAAAGGAGGTGGGGTTTCAATCTATATTAGAGATCATAGGATCAAAGGAGATTACTAGGCTAATGGTCCTGGGGCCCTTCCCAGCCTAGCCAGGAGTTTATCCCCAAAAAAGAAACCTCAGTCAGCACCTATCACCCCTGTCAGGTGGCGTACCTCCAATCCAGTTAGACTGGAGAACTCCATGGAGTTGCTCCACATGCAGGTTATGGTGGATAAGACCCCCATTCAAGTCTTAGCCAATTATAGATCCTCCTCCATGTATCATGACACCCACAAACCCTACTTAACCAAACTGAAGACAATCCAAATTTTACCTAACACACTGGTTATGGGGGATTTCAATTATCACACCATCAACTGGGAAACCTACACTAGCACAAACTCGCTAGCACAAAAGTTCCTTGACTTTGTGAATTCAAATGCCCTGGAACAAATTGTCCATACCCTGACAAGTGGAACAAACATTCTAGATATGGTCCTCACCATGTCAAACAGGTGCACTGCTAAACAGGTGCACTGCTGCAACGGTTAGACCCTCATTAGTTAAAACTGGCTACAAATCAAGTCACTTTGGAATGACACTAACACCAGAACTCACAAAGGATGAAATCAGACTATAAAAATTCACCAAGGCAGACTGTACCCTCCTACGTGAAGGTATAAATGCATTTCAAGCCCCACCCCAAGATGGAAGTGGTAACTATGCTGAAGCTTACACTATCACCTTGTACAATCACTTGCATAAGTGTATAAACTAAGCTCTACTGGAAAGAATCAAAGCAAGAGCCCCAAGTAAAAAGAAGCTGCCATGGTGGGCATTCACCATCAATAAACTCTACAATAAATGTAAAATGTTGCTGTCCAAAAAAACAAAGGCAAGGCCCCAACTGTGGAAAAGCACCTTCCTCAGCCTCAAAAGGCAAATAAGACAACTTGTCAAATCCTGCAAGAGCTCCTTTGAGAGAAACCTAACAAATACAGTCAAGGATAACCATAAGGGCTTTCACAGCTATGTACATAACCTAAAGGGTAGGACCCAAGTATGTGCAGAAATAGTGGCCAACGGTATCACACACACTGGTGCCACAGAGTTAGAAAACCTGCTAGTGGATAGGTTTAGCCAAAATATCACTCCCTTATCCCCTCCTAACTTACAACAAACCCTCCCCAAACTCCCACCCACATCCTACATAACAGAAGAGCAGGTCCTCAAAGCCATTTCCAAGACAAAAACACAGCCTCTATGGGACCAGAAGACATTCCAGGCTGTCTTCTGAACAGGCTATAGCATGAACTAGCATCACTACTAAGTAGTCTTTTCAATAATAGCCTAGCTACAGGCTTTGTTCATGTGGAATGGAGAACAGCTATAGTTATTCCCCTCCACAAAGGTGGCCTAGCAGCAGACCCGGAGAATTACGGACCTATAAGTCTGACGAGCCTCATCTGTAAGGTCATGGAACGTATCACTATGAACCTCATAAATAAAGACATAGGTGACCTCCAAACCCTGCATCCTACCCAATTCAGCTTCATGAAGGGCAGATCCTGCCTGTTAAATCTAGTGGATTTCTTTGAAAGCGTGACCAAGGCCATTGATGAGGGCAAATCTTTGCATACGGCATACATTGACTTTGCAAAGGCTTTCCACACAATCCCACGCTAAGGCTTTACCAATAAGCGTGGCAAACCGAATGTAAACCCCTTCATTGTAAGATGGGTTGCCAGCTGGCTTACAAACCAGACTCACACTATCAAACTGGGTCACTCCACATCAACCAGCAGACCTGTTACCAGTGGGGTGCCACAGGGGTCATTGCTGGGCCCCCTACTGTGTGGTTATATACTTGTCAGAAGTTCAGGTCAAAACTAAGGGGTTGTGGCTGACCAAGTTTGTAGATAACTGAAAACTAGGAAACTTCATTGAATCCCCAAATTATGTCAGTATGCTCCAGGAGGGTCTCATGCAGACCAGCAACTGGTGTACTAGTCACTTTCTCAAACTGAATACAAAGAAATGCATCATCATTCCTTTTGGCACAAACAATGTCCCTTCACATTATCAAATCAACAACAATATCCTAAGTATCCACAAAGGGGTAAGGAACCTGGGATCATAAGTAGACTGCGACCTTAACTTTGACCGCCACATGTCTACCATAGTAAGGACAGCTTTCCACATAGCACACTTGATGAGTTAAGGCATTGCATCGAGAGCAAAAGAAGTTATAACCCCCCCTGTACTCAGCACTTATCCGGCCCATAATTGAGTATAACACCCCATTCAGCCTGTACCTTACTAAGCACCTGCAGAAATTAGAGAAACCTCAGAGCTTTCTAATAAAGAAGGTCAAGGGGATCCAGGATGTGCCTTACACAGACTGAGTAAAGTTCCTTTCACTATACTCATTATCATATAGACTTTTTAAGGGAGAGTTATGCCTGGCCTACAGAGCAATCTAAGACCCAAACCTAATGAACTTGCTGCATATCCATAAATCAAATGGGTCTAGGGCTACACATTCCAGGGACTTAAGTATGGCCAGTGACTTAAATAGGACATGCTGGAGGGACAGATTTATCTCCCAGCAACTGATATGTCCTTGGAACAGGCTAATGATTCATGTGAAATACAACACCTCTATGATGCTGTTCAAGAGGAACCTGGACGAGTGGATGGGACATCATAAATTCTTACTGGGGAATAGAGCCCAAAACCCTCCTAGACATGGGAATTCATCACTAAATGCAGTCTTGGGTATTGACTAGCACTTCTAGGGTATTACATTGGGTTGAAATGTCTAGGCTTAAAATGACCTTTGGGTCAATAGCCTAGTAATCTCTTATGATCCGATGGACTTGCTATGAAAGCAATACAATAAAGCTGCATTTATGATGTAACTAGAGCAGTATAAATATGAAGTTGTCAGTAACACTCAAACATGGAAGTCACTAGAGTCAACAGTGTACACAGACTTTAGGTTATGGCCAGCATTTGTAATGGGACTTCCTTGTATGGGATGGCTCATAGCAAAGAAAATATGCATTACATACTGTTTGTAAGTACCCACACCCTTTGCACTGCACCTAGAGTAATGCATCATTATTTGTCTATGAACCCTTATCTATATATGAATTCTTATGTTCTTAAACTGTTTGGTATATAGCATGCATTTTTTACAATTACATCTCAACATATGAGTGATGGAGCCACAGCTGAGAATTCCTAGGCACCATTAAGCACTCTCGTTAAACTTTGAGATTAACTGATCTCTGACTAAACTTTTAAAATTTGTTTCACTTCTTTCTTATAGAGAGCCATGCATCAAAGCAATGTCTAACTCAATTTTTTTTTTTAGCATGCCCTTTACAAAGTTTGATAAGTTGATTATCTATGTAGAGGCACAATGAATACAGCTTAATTATTTGGGAGCATTTAAAATTGTAATCTTTTGTAAAGTTATTGCTATTTTACAAACCATATAAGAACATGTTAATGTTTTTTCATGGCTGTTTTGTGACTGACTATATCTTTATGGAGAAGTAATTGTTAATTTTCTGTTTCTTTAACACTGGCTTTTCCATGGTTTAAAATGCTGACTCACAGCTATGTTAGCTGATCCAGTCAAGATGAAGTCTGATTATTTTAAAACTGAAGTAATTAAAAAATACTGCTAGATAGAGAATTAGTGATTTATATCGACTTTCAAATCCTGTAGTGTTTCCCAACAGAATTTTAATTCACTGAAAATAATGAGTGCGACTGAATTCTAAAGGCATGAACACTCGGGTAGAATAAAAGATAATACAGGAAATATAACAGACACAAGTAGAGTAAAGATCTTAGTTTTATCAGTTGTATTAAACCTGTTCAGCTGGGATACTAGTGCAACTATGGAAATTTGTCAGTACTACACCATACTTCATGTGTTCTGCACATTTACTTCCCGTCTTCAGAATACAGTGTAACTAGTACCTAATGTGTTATATTTAACAACAAGAGCAACTTCTTGAGGGTTTCTGCACAACTCCCAGGGCTATATAGCAAGGAAAAATTAACTACAGCACATGTTTAATATACAGATTAAAGAAAAATAAAATAGAAACCTACCTAACACATTTACACTTGTGGTGCTTTTTGCTTCTACGTGTATTTTCTCTCCATATCTGATATCCATCATCCCACTCTTGAGCCCCCATTGTATTCAATATATGAAATTGCTCAGCATATGGGCAAGATCTGATTAGAGATGCCATCATCTGGACAGATGCAGAAATGTATAAGCTGTTATATTATTTTTTCCTTGTGTGTCACTAAGCTGGGGAGTATTCTTAACTCAGTTGTCTGTGGGTCTGGATAAGAATGGGTAAATCCATGCCCTTAGAATGGAACTTAATTGTCCCCAGGAAGGGGAGCAACACAACACTACCTCATCTGTGAGAAAATTATCCCAGATGAAGGCAATGATAGCCCTTCTGTTTAGCTCTCATCCCATCACTGGTGGAGGTTGTGGGCTATGTCACAGTGAATATGTACTGTGTCCTCCCATTGTTTGTGCGTATTCAAACCCACACACTTAGGAAGAGCTACACTTTTTGGCTTGAAGCCCAGGTAATACATTTTATGCTGTCTTACTAAAGCCCACAAACGTTTACTTGCTGATGATAAATGCAGCAGACTTGAACCACCACTCCTGCCACCCATGATATTTGACACAGCCTCAGCCATTCAATACTACTAAGCCATTACTGAAACTCAGGTCATCTCTGCTGTATACCAAACAGCTGGTAGTTTATGCTTGTTGCGCCTGGAAAGCAAGAAAAAAAGATAGTTTGAGATGATCATAGTTACATTCTCTTTGTCAACTGCCAGTTCTGTAACAGCTTTTCTTGATAACAAAGTCAACTTCCATTTAGCTACACAATATGCTGAATAAACACAACAGCTCAACTTGAAACAAGACATTTTTTGCAAACAATGTTCTCTATCAATGAAAAGTATTTTTAATAGAAATACAAAGTTTCATTTAGCAATGTAGTATTTTCTGAACACGTAAGTGTCAGGCACAATTTTTTGTCTGGATTTAAATGTATTTTAATGATTTATTTTGCACTGAGTATTTAGTTTATATCTGTCTATTCAGATTACATTGAGCTGCTTAATCTACACATCAATCCTTTTATTTATCTGTTTATCCAACTGGGTAGTGAATACCCATTTTCAGCTGAGGCCTCTGATTTTTTTTCAAACAGTTTTTTTATATTGTTGTCACTAATTTGTATCAATAACTTAAGCTAATCATCTGAGCATGTATTACACTAAACAGTGATATGTCTAACTCTGAAAGTTTCAATGAATCATAATGGGGCTCCAAGTAAGTCTTTCCTTAAAACAAAAACTCCAGATCATCATAGAAAAGAAGAAGTTTTCCACAACTTGGCATATACATTGACAGAACTATATGAAATAAATCACATATATAAATGCATTTTAATAAATATTTTTTACACTGAAAATCTCACCATCAAGCTGCAAAAATAATCAGTTACTTCTCCAATTGCTGTTTGTTTATTAGAGCTTAGGCTTAGGTAAGAGTTTGGCATAATGGTTAAGGTATTTACCTTGCAGACACAAAGTGCAGGGTTTGATTCTCACATGAGGTAATCAGCTCAACTTAAAATGGCCCACAAGGACAGTTAGCATAGTATGAACCTATGAAAACTGACAGTTTCTCCTTTTGCTTCCTATGATGTGCAGATCTAGTGCATATTAGCAGATGGGACAACACAGAAATTCTTGTTTTCCTTCTCTTAGCAATTTTAATCATACCCTATATCAAAATACACCCCTTTCCAATATTAATTTACCATAGGACAACTTTAAGAATGCAAAGATTAATCCAACCCTTAAAGAACTGAAAATATATTAACTCAGGCTAAAACATATACTTTTTAACAATTCCTAAAGGAAAGAAAAAAGCTGCCACCCACTGGTATCACTGATTGTCTCAGGCAAACATAAATAAGCAGGACATCTGATTTCCATTCACAGCAAAAGTATTCCAAAAAATAATATGTCTACATGACACATAAATATAAAACGTTTCCTATCAGATTAGTCAGCCATGGTTAACAACCACCTGCTTATGTCTGACTACTTTGGTCAAGACTGTATATGGTTGTGTGATAACTGATGATCCCCAGGGAAGAGAAATATGACTGTTCCCTGGGGATCATATGCAATCTTAGAGTTAGTATATATAATTAGCAACGAGTGTGATGGTGCAGTGTCTCAGATGAGGAGTGTGTGCTTTTTTGTTTTGCAAGTTCTGAAGATTTGCCTTGGTGCAGGATAGTCACTTCTCATCATCCATAACCTGAACCAGAAAACATCAAGAATGGAAATGCTGACAGTGGACTGTGCATGCAACAAGCACTGACCTTGGCACATGCAAAATTGAAATTAATAAAAAAACAATGTTCTTTGAAGCTGGGGACCCTCTGAACTAGCCCAACCTCTCCTGATTGTAGATACTGACACTCAAATATCTATATATCAGGGAAAAGTGTATTCCCCATCCTCAAGAATTGTGCCATCTTGCACATCTGTCAACCATCTGCTCAGCTGACTAAAATTGTGGAAGCAAAACTTATTTTCATGAGGAAGAAACTGGAACCAGCCAAAATACAAAAAAGCCAGAGGGATTCTTCAATTTGCTATAAGGATTTTGTAATATGTTGGTGAGTGCCTAGTTAAAAACAGAAACACCTGAAGGATTGAAGAACTGCTACTTATGTTTGTCAAGAAAAAGTACCTGTTTGATACTGCTATAGTTGTTTTTGCTCTGAGAAATCTCACTGAGAAAAGACTTAATATAATACTTCTTGGTTTTATTGTGAAGCAAGTCATTTCCTCTTCATGTTTGAACTCTGTTGGTTTATTATCAGTAAAGCTTTATCAGAAATACAGTCTGTGGATAATATGAGCATGGAAACAACAAAAATTAATTTAGGAAATGCAGATATTGTGCTACTGGAGCACAAGTGAAGGACTTGGGGGTACACAATCCCTAGTGACAGAGAAGAAAAAAGATTCACCTGATTTATTTTATTTTGTCTTCTATGTGGCAGGGATGTGCTGGCCACCTGGAAAAGTTGACTTTCCTTAAAGATCAAGTTTAAAGTGATGAACAGATACTCTTACTGTTCTCACAATCACTGTGATAACTAACCTATCATAAAAGAAAATCTTTGCCATTTTGCTTTCACCAAAAAAAAAATAGGTTTTGCAATCAATGAGAATACCAGAAACTGGCAGAAAGAACATTTGCCATTGTATTCACTGCAGCAACATTCAGATCACATTGATAATGTCTTTTGTTTGTCGTATAGCAAGTAATTAAGCTTCTTAGCAGCAGTTGAAACCCCAGTGTCCCAACCCCCCCTCCAAAACATGTGAAACAGTAGAGACCTACATTCTTTAATTACATAATGAAGGCATGTTCCCATAATGATGTGAGTATGTCATGATGGTTGTACTAATTGAATAACTATGCCAATTAATTTCCAGGCTCTATTTTTTGGTATGCACAGAAATTTTAAAACTTAAAAGCAAAATGACAAGAATTTTCCTTTATGACAGGTTAGGGACTGAAACCACAAAGATGTGATCGGGAGAACAGCAGATGTTTATTTTATATCTGTTCACTACTTAAAACTTGATCTTTAAGTGATTTGTGAATGTAAATTGACTTTTCTGTTACAAAAACTTGCACATAACAGAAACTGAGCTTGTTAGCCATCTGTACTGTAACTTTATAAACCTCTTTATTTCAGTTGCAGGTACAGTGTTCAGCTTCAAAGTGGATGAATTGATTTAAGCATTAATGAAAACTGCCATAGCCACTAATGAGCACTTGAACAAACGCTGAGCAGCACTGATCAACATTTGTTCATTTTGAATAACACACTACAGTTCAGCAATACCTAGTCACTGTGATCATCTATTAACAATTAGATTGGGAACTCTGTAGTCTACTTGATTACATTGAAAAGTTATGCAGAGAAGGAAAACTGGCTCCCTGACAAATGTCACCACCTCTGGCGGGTGAATCATTGAAGGTCAACACTGACTTGGTGGAAACTGAAGTACAAGATTATCCAAAACTAAAAAATAAATAAATAAATAAATAAATAAATAAATAAATATTAAAATATATTATTTCCCCTGAGGCCTTGGTGTTTATTGTCCACAGCTCTGTTTAAATATTGATAGAACTGTAAAGTCACAAATAATAGACCTAATGCATATTCTTAAATTGTGGTAAGAACTTTGTGTGCATAATGCAAACATTCTAGAAATTCCATTTGCAGGTAGATTAAAACTGGCAACCCCTAGTAATTAAAAAAAGTAAGTATTCTTGATAGAACCCATATGTTCTTAACAGAGGTTGCTTCTGTAGAAAGATTATTCTTAGCTGAAATTTTTAAGACTGAATTGTGTGCATCAAAAATAAGTCTTCTCTGTTTTAGTTAGATATGTATCCATGTCAACAAAGAAACAAAATACATTACGAGTTGAAGTCATTTGTTTTAAATATACTGGAAAGTGACATTTAGATAACTATTTTTCAGTCAATGATAGCAACCTTATACCTGCAAAGACTGTTAATGCCAGTCAACCTGTTGTTAAGTAAACCACACGTAAATGTACGCCAATGGAATGCAGCAATGCTGAATCAAGTAGTGTACCTGTGGAATTGCCTTTTTGCTTTTGTGCTATTTTAAGCTTATCATAATGAGTTTAATTGTGAAGTGGAAAATAATTAAAATGACTGTTAGAGTTAGGGAGTATTATCACACTTGTTAGAATTCAATATGTATGTAAAAACAAAGTTAGTAATAACCAGAAATTGTAGCTATACAGGCACATGGAAACAGCATGCTGTATCTCATAAATAATAAATAAATAAATACACCACACAGAAAAGCAAAATATTCCCTTCAGCTACTTTAGTAAATAACTTAACCTGTAATGTGAAAATTGGTCAAAATTTCCAACATTTTATGAACTCTGAAAATTAGGAAAAGGGAATAATATAGTCAAAGACACACAAGTCTAGAAAAGGCAATGCCATTAAGTTGGAAACATTAAACTTTAGTAAGTTTAGTAAAGGCAATGCTGTTAAGTTAAACATCTTAAAATTTACTAAGATTTGGACCTGGATAGAAGATGTAATATATATGTGATACTGAGTATTGCCAAAACACTCCAGTATAAAAGGTAAAAAAAAAAAAAAGAAATTAGTGTACATACTAATTTAAAATGACTTTCAGTTATATATTTATTTGAAGTTTGTTGACCATGAATGCCCAACTGGGTCAGGAACCCATTTTCAGTGGAGGCTCAGGGAGAAAAGCTCCACAGAGTAAAAAAAAATGAGAAAATACAAGTACAGAGCTATTAAATTTACATATGGGAGTGCTGGTTACAATAAACATAAAAAGCAGACAATTAGTATAAAATACCACAGCAAAGATAGAAATCAAGGAATACAGAGATGCAAGTTTATACAGCTGGTTTAGCACTATAGTTCTTTTTAGGTAGACTTTTGGAATACAATTAGAAAAAGTTTTGCATATTTAGATATCATGTTGGATTTTTTTAGGAAGCCTGGAGGTATACATTTAGGAAAAAGGGGTAGAATAGTCAACTAATATAGAAGGGCTGGCAGCAAATGTATTTGTTATCAGTGTATCAGGTTCTGTCATGTTTCAGTAAAGTAGATGTTTGTCCTTTGGAGGGGAAGAAGGAAATAAGTGGCGTATGGGTAATAGGGTAAAGTCGAGTAAAGAACAGGAAAGGCAGGGGGAGGAGGAGAGGAAGGAAGAAAAGTATAGTAGAGTAAATGGGGAAGGTTGGGAAGGGGGTAGGAACTGGGTTGTTGGGTCATTTTGGAACAGGGGCAGCTACTTGTTATGAGAAAGTGGTATTTTAGTGTGAGTTTAAAATTCTTGTAGTTAGTTATTGCTCTGATATGCGCTGATAAGCCATTCTAGTTTTTTGCTACAGCATAGGAGCATATACACTGTCCAGCTTTGTTGTTTGGTTTATGTACAGTTGCTAGTTGCTTGTCTTCAGAGTGAAGAGTTGTGATGATGTAGGTTTGGAGGAGTGATTTGAGAGTGGGGCAGTTATTGGGTTGATATATAACTTTTTGTGCCATATTGAGTTGTAGGTGGTCTAGGAGATGTGGAAGTTTGAGCCAGTTGAGGGCATTTAGAGCTGTGCAGTGGTGTATGTAATGAAGTGCATTTATTGCAAATTTAGCAACTTTGTTATAACAAGATTCAAGTTAAGTATAACCCACAAATGCCTCTAGTAGTCAGAATGATGAAATAAGTCAATATAAATAATGATTCAGGGACAGATGAAAGCAGTATGGCTTTTATGCATGTAAAAATCAAATGACTGCTCTGTGGACCCTCACTGATAACATCCTTAATACACTGGTAAATATAACTTCAGCTTTAATTAACCATGCCTGGGCGTTTGACCTGGTTGACTATTCCAATTTGCTAATGCATCTGCAACACATTGGTGAAAGCTCAGTACCTCCCTGATGATTCAAAGATTTCCTTACCAACCAATTTTTCACAGTTAAAATTGCACCCTAGTTATCAGATGCAGCCTTTATTCTCTCAGGGGTACCTCAATGATCAATTCTGGCTCCACTACTATTATTAATGTTTATAAATAAACTGAGCTTTGACCTACCTCAACTATAACTCTATCTATATGTTGATGACATGGCTATCTATAGACCCAGTTCTGTAAGCAACATCATCCAAAATCAACTTTGAGTTGACCTACTACAAATAACCAAATGGCTTTTTCAACCCTAGAATAACAAAGTCTATGCTCTTTAGCACAAAGAAAAGACATGCAAAAGCCTCTAGCCCCTTCCATATTAAATATTTACAAGACAAAATAACTGAGCACCCTACTTCATTAGAGTCATTAGCATTTGGCTTTAGTAATCCCTCAACTTCTAAGACCACATTCAGAAAGTCAGATCCAAAGTTAACTACCTGCAGTTCTGGGCCCAAAAGGTATTAAATTCCTCTCAAAACCAGCTAGGGCAGTTTCAGGCAAAGGTACCCTGCTTTCACAACTAGAATATGGCCTCCCCTTATGTGGTCCCATCTTACAGAAAAACAGCACCACTTTAAATCTCTAACAAAATGGGTTTCAGAGTGTAGCCTGCGAGACATTTCCCTGCAAGCTACATCACCAAAACCAGAAGGCTGCAGCACTACTTCACTGTAGAGAGATCTGACTGAAAAGCACAATCACTGCAGCCATGTGCTAGGACTAGCAACATGGAACATCATGGCAAGCCCTTAGGACAGCTATTGTAACTAAGGTTGTTCTTATTTCAGTATGTTTCCCCGCTGTCTTTATAATTAAAGTCATTTGCTTATCAGGGGTCAGGATCCGCCACATTATGTACACACTGAGATCACTGGACCACAAGTACCAGTATGACTCAGTCATAGACCATGTGAGTGTAAATGACCTGACCTGAGATGTACCTCCCTAAACTATATGAAAAGAGACATCATGGAGCTTATGAAATATGTGTCTCAGGCTGGTATGAGCCTAGCATTGAGCAGCATTTCACCTTCTCCAAGGATGATGCCACAATACAAACAGAAGATGACTGACTTTAATAACTGGCTTAGTTTCTTGTGTTATTCTAAGGGGGTGTGCAATATTTGTCAGAATGGAAGGAGATGGTCAACCCTGCTTTGCCATGGATAGTCTGCACTTCTGTCCTCTAGGCTTCCAACATAGCACATCAAAACATGGAAAATCTAAAGGTGTTGCTGCTCAGTGTTAGGAGTCTAAACAAAAAAAACTCCACTCTCTACAAGCTCTCCTCATCCTAATGAATGCTGATGTCTGTGCGATCACTGAAACATGGTTTTGAGCCATGGACAGCACACCTGCAGTGCAAGGCTGTAATGCTTTCCACACATTTCGAACAGATACTACCCAGAAAAGGACCAAAAGTGAAGGTGTTTTTACTTACATCAAAAATAAATATACTTCAAGGCTTGTCAAACAGGAGAATGCACTTGAGCTTCTCCATGTTTAAATAACCATAGGCAAAATACCATACCAATTCCTTGCAAGCTATAGGTCCACTGACAGATAAATTCAGCTCCATCCTTCCCCCTCTTCCCCCTCTTGACCTTCCCTCAAGAAATGCTATCAAATATAATTCCCCCCGCTATCACTAGGGAACAGGTCCTTAATGCTCCCTCGAAGGACAAGCACACTGCATCAACAGGCCCAGGCAGTATCCCAGCATGCCTCCTAAATAGCATTAAACATGACCTATCAGGCCCTCTGGAATTGCTGTTTGACTGTAACCTCCCAAACTGGCTCTGTGTCTCACAAATGGAGAACAGCAACAGCCATTCCTCTGCACTAATGATAAAATCACAGTTCAGCTACTGAGATAGGAGAAGCTTCCAAGTTAAAATCTCTGTTAAAAAGCATTTAATAAACAGATTAAAATCACAAAATTGCAAAATAGCAGTTAGAGGACAAGCGCTTTTGGCAAACTGCCTTTTTTAGATCCATAAACAGCCTTTAGAAACAAGAGAATAAGTAGATACTTTCATCCAATTAAGTTATTACATCATTTCCTGAAGCTTTCACCCTTAAGTAAGGGTTTTATAGGGACCATGCCATTAAGTCCAGGCTGCTTATCTGCTCACAAGAAATGATGTAATAACTTAAATGGATGAAAGGATATACTTATTCTCCTGTTTCTAAAAGCTGTTTATGGATCTGAAGAAGTTAGTCTGCCGAAAGCGCTTGTTCTCTAACAGCTATTTTGTAATTTTAATCTGTTTATTAAACGCTTTTTGCCAGAGATTTTAATTTGGAAGTTTCTCCTATCTCCATGGCTGAGCAGTGATTTTATCATTATTCATTTACCTTGTGTATCATCTGTTCTCTTGGTGAGCTGACATTTTTGTTTCTTTTCTTTGATTCCTCTGCACTAAGGTAGGCCATCTACAGACCTTGGAAACTACAGACCCATAAATCTCACTAGTCTTATATGCAAATCCATGGAAAGAATTATCATATAAATGATCAATAATGATATGGGAAACCTGCAGTCACTGGACCCAACCCAGTTTGGTTTCATCAAGGGTGGGTCATGCCTATTTAGCCTGCTGGACTTCTTTGAGAAGGTCAATAAAGCAATGGATGAGGACAAAAAAGTTCACACTGTCTACCTTGACCTGGCCAAGGCATTTGACACAATACCCCACTTGGGCATTGTTGATAAACTCAAGTGCTTAGGTACAAACCCTTAAGTCACCCAAAAGATAGTCAGTCTGCTCACAGACAAAATCCCGGAAGGTAGAATTGAGGATTCAACCTCTACAAAGAGGCCAGTCACAAGTGGAGTCCCTCAGGCATCATTCCTGAAACCACTCCTTTTTGGCATTTACTTCTCTGAAGTCAAATCCAATGTCAATGGTCTCTGTCTGACTATATTTGCAGATGATTGCAAATTAGGAGAAGTCATAGAATCTGCCACTGACACAAATGTTCTCCAGGAAGGGCTGACACAGATAAATGGCTGGTGTCAGAGCCATGAACTAAAACTAAATTGCAAGAAATGCATAATAATATCCCTTGTGAAATCATCCACCCCTGGTAACTATTACATTGACAACACACCCCTAAGAGCTGACCCAGTAGCCTTTGAGCATCACATGTATACAGCAGTGAGGAAATCATTTTATGTCATGAAACCTATAAACAATGTTATGTAAGCAAGGTCAAAGGAAGTAATTGTTTCACTGTATTTGGCATTCAGTGTCACCTTTGGTATATTCCTAACCAGGCGTATCCAGCAAATGGAATGTCAACAGAGTTTCCTCACTAGGAGAATACAGGGTGTAAGTAACATATCCTATGCAGACCACCTCAATGTCCTATCCATGTATTATGTCTTCTACAGGCTGCTGAAGGGAATATTGGATGGAGATCAGGAAATTCATCCCTGGTTTGGCACCTATGTCACCAATGGACACAGGCAGACTGTACATGGTTCATCCCCAGGACCCTGCTTGTGAATGTGTCATCTCCAAAACCCCTGCTACACTTCTGTAAGCTACCTTGTCAGAGATTTTAAATGCATGACTAGGATTAAAAAGGGCCTTGCAGTCATTAGCCTAGTACACATCTATGAACCTATGAACCAAAGATGCTGATACAAATTATTGGCACCGCCTTGCCTATAATACCTTACTCATGTGGATCTGACACCAGTTATTGTCTATGTCAGTTCCTCCTGGAGAACATTTGTGTCAGTGGGAAAGTCTATGACTGCTCCCAATTTGCAATCATCAACAAATTTGGCCAGACAGACGCCACTGACATTGACCTTGACCTCAGGGAAGTAAATGTCAAAATAGAGTGGTCCCAGGACCTATGCCTGAGGGACTTTGCTTGTTACTGGCCTCTTTGTAGAGGTGAACTCCCCAGTTTTAACTTCCTGGGTCCTGTCTGTGAGCTAGCTGGCTATCCACCTGGTAACATAAGGGTTGATATTTAATCTCTTGAGTTTGTCAACAATGCCAGAGTGGAATATTGTATCAAATGTCTTGGCCATGATAGGCAGTCTGAACTATTTTGCCCTTATCCATTGCTTTGGTGATCTTCTGAAAGAAGTACACAAGCCTGAGTAGGTATGCTTTGCCCAGGATGAAGCCAAATTGGATTCTGTACAGTATCTAGAGGTTTCCTATGTCATTATTGATCATTACTGTTATAATTACCCAGCAAGCATGTACTTCATTGAACATTTTTCACTGCTAACTACTCATGTCATTAGTTAAAAAACAGTCCCAATCATACTTGTGAAAAAAGAGAAGTAACTCAGTTCAGACACAAAGATACCAAAATAAGAACACCACCTAAATTAAAGTCTCAGAATAATGAGATTTCATATATTTAATGTGAAAAAGCTAAATAAAAGAATGGTATTAAAAAAACACAGAATGTAACTAGCTAATGAGAAAAAATGTGTTACTGAACAACTGTAGCCAATTTTATTATCTAAATTAAAATTATACTAACTAAAAACAACCTTAATAACATTGCAAATAAGCTATAAAACTAACATCTTTTAAGATAACTCTCACTATAATTCTAAAGTAGTACAAAAATTATATAACACCATTTACAAAAGTGATTAAAGCTTAGTTATCACAAGCATAAATTCTGTGAAAACTGTGTACAGCCATAGCTATGTGACTTACAGAATTGTCATATCTCTTTGAAATTAATATGAAATAGTATTTCAAATATAAAAATGATAAATGGAATATATAGATTCTGATTTGCATGACCAATAATATCTTGCACAGTAAATTTAGAGAACTTGATTTAATGTGTTATGGTCTTGATACGATTTTTTGGAATTGTATCACTTAAATTATAGAGTATTATATTTCACATATTATACCCAAAGCTGTAATGTATGAAATAATTGTGAAATGGAATGGCAGCAAAGAACAGGTGTGCAATAAATTAAACAGTTCCTGGTTAAGCACGTTATTGCCCACTGCTACCGTTGTAACCCATCTGATTATATCCACTGGAAATAATAATGAACACTGAAACAAAAGCTGGAAGAAAAGAAGCAGCAAATTGAACCATCAATAAAATATTATTTACAAGGGATATTATTCTTCTTCACCGTCTTTCTTTTTGTTCTTCCTCAAAAACTTGTTTCTGTTTAAAACTTCCAATATAATTATTTACCTAAAAAGGATAGTACATTATTGTTATATGTTATGGGATTTATTAGTGTTTTAATTCAGAATACTTGATCCGATTATACTGAGTACAGTTGCTCATTTTGAGAATAATGACATTTCCAATATAGACTTCAAGTCCTAATCATGCTTTAAATGAAATAAAAAAAATATTTATTGCTCAAATACATCAAAGAAAATCACTTTAATATTACTTAAATTATTTTAACATGGTTTAATGTGCGCAGTGGTTCTTCTGCTCTCTACTGCTTCTCTTCATCTGGTTTCATCACTAGCAGGATCCGTCAGTGTGTTGCACCAGCCTCGTAGCGATGTAAATGGTTGCACTCTGACCTTAGACAATTAAATACTCCCCAATTTTAAGCTTTGTAATCATATTAAGTTTAGGTAAGAGATGTGCTAATTCTTTCCTATGAGACCTATTCAGTAATAATGACAGAAATTTATGGAAAAGGGTTAGTACAATGCAATAATTATTTTGATAAATATAAAGAGAAATTGACTCACTGTGCTATTGACTCAACTGCTTGCCTTCATTGTCACAGACTTAATGCTTCAGTAGGTCCTAAACTTTGCTGTCACACTTCAATAAATTTAATTGTGCAGAATAAATGAGCTAATTTCTGAAGTCACAGGTTCTATTTGAGAGATAAGGCCAGTGATTTATTGACCTCTTTAAGTTCTGTAATGGTGTCAGTTCCTTTATTAAATGTCGATGTTGGTATTTGTACTTCTTCCCACATGCATTCCTACACTATTGCATACACTTTATACAGATGCAGTCTCGTGTTGCTTTTCCACATCATGGGACTGCTGTTCCTATCTGCAAAGTTTATTATTTAGTAGTAATGCTTGTTTTACTTAAAGAGCTTCAAGAATTTCCCTTGATGCATTCCATGCTTCTGAATTTGCTGTAACAAATTAAAATAACATATTTTATTTAGGACAGCATACGGAAAATTGTTAAAGATAGCATAATACTGATTACTAAGGTTCTTGAGAGTTGTTTAAATACTCATTAAAAGTAAAAATTATTTTTGTGTTTCTTATAAAATGCATTATTTTACTGATGTTATTTATTTACTGTATATTCTAGTACTTATTTTTTATGTTTCGTGTTCATTTTATATTAAGATATCGATATTCATATAGTTCTTTCTGTTGTCAAGTTTTTATGTGTGGTGTGTGTGTGTGTGTGTGTGTGTGTGTGTGTGTGTGTGTGTGTGTGTGTGTGTGTGTGTGTGTGCAGACCTGTATGCATGTTCTTAAAAAAGCTTTATCTATTGTATAAAGTTTGTTTCACTTTGAAATAAATAGAAAAATGTGTATTCAAGAAATCCAACTACAGATGTCTAACCAGTCATAGAGGGCTACTGTTGTTTTTTTTTAAATGCAACTGTTTTTGTATAACTAAAATGCAATGGCATCATCAGTTCTCTTATGAGGTGTTAGCACACTTATGATTACTTATGATTAATATACCATAGTCTTATCATATATTTGCATGTAACCCATTTTTATGACTATAATTGCTTGAAATGCAATGCCTAAGGCCACTTTGATAGTCTTGCACCACTGTTAGTAGACATAGATATGGTAAATGAATGCTTTGAATAACATAATTTTCTAATAAATATATATTTTTGTACTGGTAGGCTTAAAAAGATGTCACCCATGCCACTCACAAATTACATTGTAGTAGTAATGCTAAAAGGTGAGAGATGAACAATAATATGATTAAATGGTTGGGGGGTGTCTGACAGGAAGGTGCTCAGACATTGATGTTTAAATAGAACTGGTAAGGCAAAAGATGTGTAAGAAACAGAATATTTCAGGGTTCAGTCCTGTCAGCCGAATTTTTCAGTGTACAAGTCATCATCGTTATTATCATCGGCTGGCCCCCATTCTCCTATTTTTATGAGGTCATGGTGTCATATTAATTTTAGTCAGTGTGACCAACTTACCTATAGCCAATGTTTCCACTGCCAAGTGGCTAGCTGTTCAGCATATAAGTGTTAAATATAATGGTCTGAGTAGTGAATCGGATAAAGCATTTTGTGGATGATGGTTAATAGAGCTAACGCCTGGAGATATAAAGCTGATTGTGTGGATTTTTGATTAATAGCAGCTTAAGCAAAATGTGCAGCTAAGCTTTACTGCTAGCAAATGCAAATTGTTACACATACAGAACAACAGACTGAGTAATAACTAAGCAGAGGAGCCCATACTCTGTCACTAGGCAGTGAAAAGGACATTGAACAATATGGTAGTATTAAACTACCAGGAGAAGAGTGAGAAGGTAGCACACACATGCAGTGTATTGTTAGGTTACATAGTAGTTGTTTCAAAGGACAAGGCTATTATAGTCCTGTAGAATACCCATGAATAATGAAACTATTTCAGGACTCCAAACATGAGGAAAGAAAATAACTGGTACAGAGATTGTTAATATTATTCAGGATGGTACATGATGTAGATGGAATCATAAATGAGAAGGCACTAGATACAAAAGGGCTAAAATGGGTCCACAAAGTCAATAATGGAACCTGTTGTGGAAATGGGTTAAGACAAAGAGACAACAGAGGTAGGACAGGATACAGCTATGAAACATAAGGGTCAAACTTGACATATGGGCATACAGAAATGTTTCACATGGAAACAATGACCACTTTGAACTAGCTTTCTCAAAGTTTGGTTAAAATGAAATTAGTGCAAGTATTCAGCAGAAAATGAGAGGAGTGTAAGCACTGCTATATTCATGGAGGGGATACAATTAAGCCTGCACAGTCATTTTTGACCATGTGTGTGTCACAATGCAATGTGCACATGGCTGCAAATATCTTTAGATTCAATAAACTCTGTGAAGTGATGCTCACTCATGTGCAAACATGGTAACTTCCGTGGAATGCTAATTACAGCATAAGTACCTGAACTGTATGCTGATGAAGCAAACCAAAATGGTGGAGTGTTTCAACAAGCTGTAAAGCAACCATGTAGACTCCATGCTCATGTTGTCTGTATATTTGAAAACTTTCCCAATACAGCCATGGAAAGGAGTCTACAAATAAACAACAGCAAGTAAAAGTTCTTAGATTTGTACAGAACTGACCTTAATATGTAACAGCAGACACATTATGACATTATTAGATAGGGTGGATGCTACAAAAGTAGAGTAACAATAGCAACAATCCTTTTTAAGTGCTATGACATAAATGAAGCTTCGCTCCCCCACCATCAAATGAAGAATATATTCGTAACTAATGTAGACAGCTAAATGTGTAATCCTCATGAAAGAGACTAGTCATACTGACATGCAAGCTTATGCAGTATGTAGCTGATGGAATATAGTCAAATTTTATCAAAAATTCCATTCCTCTATGCAGATATATAGCATAGTAATACCCTCCCTTGTGTTTACAACATTGGGCCCCCCTTCAATTTCCCAACTTACATGGTTACCAACCAAGTAGAGTCAGGGCTGTCAGCACAGTGAATATGCAAATGAGGTCAAAACTCATTAGAATTGCTGAATCACAAAAAAATAGTAACCTGGTAGGGATGTTCACTTTATGTAGGCACTTCCACAGTGTTTGTTTTCAGTAATGGCAACAGTGAATCATGACACTGAGTGGGTGGTGTCAGGTTATACTTACAGAGGTGTACATGTAGGTCTGTGAAGGGTGAAAGTACATGTAAGCAGTGCACAGTACACAAGTTCTCTTTCATGCTCTGAATTTTTTGTTAAAATGTGTTATCTCTGCCCACTTTAAGAATTTTTTTTTTATTTTTGTCATTGTTTGCATGATGCTGCTCTTAGCTCCATCACAGGAAATGGAAGAATGAATTGCAGGTTTCACTATGCTTGCCATGTAATTATTCCTGTGCCAGCATGTGTATGTGTAGGGCTGGAGTATAGATGGTCCTGGGTTCTAGTACTGGATGTGCAACCTTTCCTTCACATTTTGTGTTACATGTTTGTGCGATATTACAGGAATGGAGGAAAGCAATACCAGTTTTGCCTGTACTTAACTTATTTGCAGGAAGGTGCATGGAGTTGCACAGAGGTGCTTGTAGGTGCACATAGCGCACTAATGAGCAAGCAGCAGGTGTGTTTAATATATGCTAATTACAACATAAGCCTGTCAATTGCTTTTTAATAAACCAATCCAACATGATGGAGCTATTCAACATGCTATAAACTATCCATGTAGCTTCCATTCACTTTTTTTCCTGAATACTTCAATAAATGCTAGGGGCTTCTGTGGCTTTGCTCCATGTGTAGGTGCTAGAGGATGAAGACAATGCTGCTGGCACTAGTGACGATAGGCCTAGACTGAGATAGAAGAAGTGTTCAGGCCCAAGGTAACTTTTCAGATGCTACATGACTTGGAAATTGTTGAGGGCTACAGGGTGGACAGGGACACATTACAAGAACTCTGTGAGTTCTGCCACCCTGAACTCAGAGCCAGAGCCAACTGAGGGTACCCTATTCCAGTGGAAACTAAGGTATGTGTAGCTTTAGAATCTTAGTTGCAAGTACCTTGCAAAGACCGACTGTGGACATGATGGGTGTGTCACAGGTATCAGCATCCAGGATCCTCTACCAATTCCTGGATGCTATGCTCATACAGACCAGTGAGCACACATGTTTTTCCCATAGATTTGAGGAGAGGGCCAGCAATATGCAACAGTTCTACCATTTAGCCCACCACACTGAAGTACTGGGTGCCATAGACTGTGCACATGTACACATTAAGGCACATCCTGGTGAGCAGGGTAGAATCTACACTAACTGGAATGGTTACCACTCCATCAACTGTCAAGTAGTGTGCAATGCCCAGGGAATCATCTTGAATGTGTGTGCTGGTAACCTCGGCAGTTATCATGACTCCCATATCTGGCACACATATCAGTTGTACCAGATGTTTGCTAGGGGAGACATCCACCAGGGCCATTTACTGGGGGATGCTGTCTATGCACTGGAACAGTGGATGATGACACCCATCAGAAGTGCTCACACAGCCATGGAAGAACACTCAAACCAGAGCATCATACAGCATGTGTTTGGGCTGCTGAAGTCATGGTTCTAGTGCCTAGCTACATCTAGAGGAGCCCTGCAGTATAATCCATGCACATATGCACAAGTCTTCTCAGTATGTGCTATAGTACAAAATCTGATCGTGTAGAAACAGCTGCAGTAGGATCAGCAACTTGAAAGGACACACATACCCTCACCAATTACTAGGTCACCACAGCCACAGTAAGAAGAGGACTTAGAGGGGGGACCACCAGCTGTTGTGCATGGAGACAAACGTAGGTGTGGTTACTATGCACTTACTTTTGCTAAGAGACAACACATAGCACATTCATGGACCACCAAGGTGCCTAATACCTTTTTACTACATATATATATATATATATATATATATATATATATATACATACAGAGAGAGAGAGTAAGTAAAATTGATGCTAGGCAACTCACACAACCTTTACCTCCCCATGTATTGGCTGTGTACTGCTTGCATCAGAGTCGGCTTTGAACTAAAACTGTGTCAACTGCTGCATTTGCAAAATAAGTCCTGAACCTAAATTGTATTCTTTAATAATATCATGACATATCCTTGTATTTCTTAAATTGGTACTGTAATCATGTACATCTTGTTGGATTTCTACAGAAACTATCTTAACAAGTAACAGTAGACCAACAATTTTACTTATATGTTCCCATTAGTAAATATTAGGCCTCAGACATCAATGATTCACACAGTCATTCCTTACAAAAAATATTAATGATCAGTGCATGCCCTCAGTTTAGCAATATACCTTTGTGCTGGTAAATAATTAAAGAGACAAGTTAGAAAGTAATGATACATATTGCAGTTTCTGACTTCACAACCCTTCCCAAGATCAGACAATAGACAGGATGCAGAACAAGGAGAGTAGCAAGGGCATCATACCCTTGTTTGTGCCATAGCAGTAATTCACATTTGCTCCTCACTAAAAGGATAGGATATGCCTGTTTAAGACATAAGAGTAACTGAGTCCTCCCCCAAACAGCAGTGTAACCTTGTTCATGCCATGACAGTAACTCATCTATGCTACCCCCAAAAGAACACTACATGGTTGTGTATGCCATGCAACCTGGTCTTCAGTTGTTGGCAACTGCATATCATATAACTCTCTCCAGTTTAATATCCTCACACAGTTTAAGGCCAGAGATATCAAATGGCTTACACACTGCATGTCTCACACTATTGGTCAGATAAATGATGAATTACCATAAAACACAGAAATGTAAGACATAGCTGTATATTTGCAAGCATCATCATAACAGGCTGTATCCTCAGTAACTGCACTACATCCAAATACAATAATGATAATGAAATGTCAAAATAACAGCTGGTGGTTTGATAGCAGTGTACATTCTGTTCCACTTGGTTGTGTGAAGAATGACTTCAGTCCTTTGCAGCAAAACTGGTTGTATGGCAAAGAGGAATAAGGCATTCATCCTGTTTTTTTGAAGATGCATTGGTGTGAGTGTTCCAATCCTGAGAAAATCTCATGTGTACTATCATGTCGTACTATGTATGTCAAAAACTGGTTTTCCTCAATTCACATATTTCTCCTTTATTTTTCCAGTTTCATATTCACATTGTTTTTACCAGACAACTAATACATTAAAGGTTTGGCTGTGCTCATTTGGTTTATGTAAAATGCTGCAAGGTGGAAGCAGGACAAACCAGACCCCCTAGGAAGCAGATAACCATAAATATAAACTGGATATATTCAATTAATGCTCTTGGGCATTGCAAAAACCAGGCCATGAGTACAGATGGCACTATCAGATGTGGCTTGCATTTGCACACTGCTTATATATGTGCAAACAGGTGCATCTTGCATGCATGTACACTTTGTTTACCATAGCACAAACCCACCTCCTCACTGCACTATGGAACTGTATATACCATGCTTCATTATGTGTGTTTACTCTCCATTTCCTTTGTCTGACATCAAACTACACACGGAAACATTACAAACCAAGGGCCTGATCTAACCATACATCATATATTTACAATAAATCCATGTGTCCCCCCCTCCCTACCCATCTCACCAAGCACTACAAAACTGGGGTCTCAGTACTTTTTCCACACATGTATCAACCACACTACAAAGTGTAATATATAATATTATGTGCTCCATCATGGACAGGTCCAGTTTGTGGTGCCACAACCTCCCTCAGCTAAACTCAAACATCCAACTATGCTCAATAAGGTTATTTGTGTTGCTGCACAGCTAAGCTTCTAAACAACCTAGTGCTATAAATGCTATTAGGCTACTAGCCTCATATAATGCTATGAAGCTATGTGCCTAGGCAGGCCTTCCAAACTGTTGTGCACCACACAGCCTGCTGATGTCATCTACTAGAAGTGCATCTGCACTCTTGTATGCATCAGTCTTGTGTCATGGCACTTATATTAAGTACTGTGTTCTGCAGTCTGTGCACCTAGAGAGGTAGAAGTTCAGTACTCACTGCAGTCAACTGTGTGTGTGTGTGTGTGTGTGTGTGTGTGTGTGTGTGTGTGTGTGTGTGTGTGTGTGTTTATTCAGCAGAGTACACATGGTATCTTACAGTTACTTCTCCATGAGCATGGATTGTGAGTGTTTTGATACCTGCACAGACCTACACATCCACTTCATGCAGTCCTCCCAACCTAGTGTCTCCCACATGACCTGCTACTGTCATCTGCCATAAGTTCACCCACACTCCTGTAAAGGTCAAACTTGTGTCGTGATGCTTGCATTAAGTACTGTATTATACAGTCCATGCACCTAGATAGGTAGTGTTTTTTTTCACTGCTTTCAACTGTGTGTGTGTGTGTGTGTGTGTGTGTGTGTGTGTGTGTGTCTAGTCAGCAGAGTAGACATGGTATCCTACAGTTACTTCTCCAAAAGCATGGATTTGCAAGTATTTTGATATCTGAAAAGCCTACACATCAATTTCATGCAGCCCTTCCAACCTATTGTCTCGCACATGACCTGTTGATGTCATCTGCTACAAGTTCACCTGCACTCCTGCAGAAGTCAGACTTGTGCCATGGCAGTTGTGTTAAGTACTATGTTCTGTAATCTGTAAACCTAGATAGGCAGGGGTTCTATTCTCACTGTAGTCAACTCTGTGTGTGTGTGTGTGTGTGTGTGTGTGTGTGTGTGTGTGTGTGTGTGTGTGTGTGTGTGTGTGTGCCTAGTCAGCAGAGTACACGTGATATCCAACAGTTACTTCTCCAAGGGCATGGAGTGCAAGTATTTTGATGCCTGCATGAACCTACACATCCATTTCATGCAGCCTTCCCAACCTATTGTCACCAACATGGTGTGCTGATGATATCTGCTATAAGTTCACCTGCACTCCTGTAAAAGTCAGACTTATGCCATGGTGCTTGCATTAAGTACTGTGTTCTGTAGTCTGTACATGTAGCTAGTTAGAGTTTCTATTCTCGCTGCAGTCAACTGTGTGTATGTGTCTGTTAGCTATTACTTGACATTACCAAGAGCCTATTTAACCAGTATGTCTGACACTTAGTCCAGCCTCAGCAGACCCTGCTGATGTCATCAGCTATATGATATGTTTGGATATCCAGTAATCTCAACAGGCCATGGTCAGATAGTGGGCTGGAGGTCAGGCAGATGTGACTTCATCCTATAACACCCATATTACAGTGACATGGCTTTTAATGTATCCACATACATCATGGCATGATTTGTAGCCTCTGTGTTATGCTGATGAGAAAAGGCCTGTGATCTATATAGCTACTGCATGTGTCTGGTGAGGGTAATGCAAAAAAGATCATTATACTGTTTTACTGTTCTGACCAGGTTTCACTACAGTGCTGTCATACTATCCTAATATCTGAATATGATGGAGTAACTTATAATGTGCACCATATGTTTGTACTGGAAAATCCTTAAAGACAGAAGTTAGACATTAATGATACACATTGCAGTTTCTTACGTCACAACCTTTACAGTTGAAATCAGTATAAGGTTGTGCCATTTGATTCTATAGACTGTTGAACTTTTCAAGGAGAATATATGTTCAAGGTACAATGCCCACTTAAACAACACAAATGCAGATATAATAAGCAATAGTTACTCTATGCACTGTGAGCATCAGGAAGAAGGTGTTTGTATCCTTGAATCAAAAGGCTAGAAAACAGGGATATGGCACAGTTATCATCACTTGCAGACTATGTTGTTGGGGGGGGGGCAGGGGGTAGGAATCCAAGGTGGTCACACAAGGTCAGTGAGTGTGTGTGAGTAAGAAAGAGAAGAAGGTAAATATATGTATAAAACAGCAACTGAGTAACTGTGGTGTGTGTATCTGTAGCCAGTCTGCAGATAAAATAGTTGTGTGAGTGTGTGTGTATGGCCACAGCCAAGCTCTGTGCTTGCTCTACATCTTGGTCTGTCAGACAGGTGTGATACGTGCATGGTAGAGGTGGCAGTTCATTGATGGTATCCCCAACCAGGAGAACTGTCTCTGACAGGAGCTGCACTGGCATGTTGATGTCCAGGGTCATGGTCAGATGTGGTACTGCAACCTGAATGTAACTGATGTCTGCTTGTCTAGCTCCCTTCATGGGGACATGCACAACCATGGGTCCCATGGCCTGCTACATCAATGCATGGACATCACACTAACTTTTGGACCACTGCAAGTACTGGCAGCATTTGACAGTGATCAGACATGGTCACATTATCTGGCAGCAGGTGATGTGGCTGATCTATGCACATGAGGATGCCATTTCCCTCTCAGCAGACATTCCATTATAGACACTGCCTGTTCCATAACAGACACCCCTTGGTCCATCCCAGACCACCCCCCCCCCATTTCCACATCTCATTCATCCAATGCTGTGAATGGGCAACATGGTGGAGCCAGCCACACATGGCAGACAGTGCCACAGTACTCTGAGACATGAACTGTGTAACCCATTCTATATCATTCTCCTTTAAATTTGTGAGGATGTGAATTGAAAATTATATAATATGCAGCTTTCAAGAAATGAAGGCCAGATTGAATGTTAAGGGACATAGCCTGTGTATTGTGTGCTGCTTAGTTACATTTCCAACTTTACTTGTAACACTTTCTAGATCTAAGCTGACACACCTATTGGAAGTACGGCAGCCTATAGCGCTGTTCTGATTTCTCCCTTTCAAGCTGAAATTACTCACAGCTGCAATCCATTAATAATGTATACCATATAAAAAGGCAACCATGTAGTTAGGCATGTTTATGTTAGTTGTATATGTTTGGAACATTGAGAATAAACATTTTCTGCATGCTATCTCTACAGAGGAGTAATTGTTCTCACAAGGTTTGGTTCCATTTTGTCACCTACATACTGTATATGGTGGAATTTATTTAACAGTAATATAAAACACAGGCTTTTGCAATGTTATATGTATGCATTATATAGAAGTGTACTATGTCATGGCCATGTTTGTCTAGCCATTTCAGAGGGAGGCATAACTGGTGAGACATTAAAATAAATGAAAACAGATACTGTATGAGAAATATGTAGAAATGTTTCAGGAAAAGGCGCTTTGACAGCATTTGCAGCATTCCAAAGATATTTTGTTAGAAATAGGGTCATTTGCCTGTGGTTTTGTGGGGGTGTGGGCTAAATTGAGTTACTGTTGTGGCACTTACCAAGATATCTTGCTCTTGTTACTCCCGCCGGTTATTAGTATTTCACATCTGTAGACTGTATTATGTTTTAGCAGTGGATAATACTGACTGGCTACCTTTTCTGTTGTATATGTAAACAATAATTTGTAGTTGTGTGATATTTATCTGTAATATACATCTGCTTTCTTGTAGTCCATCAACAATCATGGTATTGAGATGTGGAGATGTGTGAATCTGCGTCTAAGACCATTCTCAGATACCAAAAACAATGTCATAATTGATGGTTCACAGCAACATGGTGCCTTCCTCCTGCAAAGGGGAGGGCAAGATATGGGCTATAGGCTTATACTATGGCAACAGATTGTTGTCAATGTCAATGTCGTGGGTGGTCATGGCTGAACCTATGAACAAATGTGCCACAGGGCCACTGATATGCTCACCAATGCAAGAAGGAGAGCAGTAGGCCATTACCTCTTGGGTACAAGTAGAAACCCTGCTAGGAAACCACCAATGACCCCCAATGAGCAGTTGCTAGCTAACTTAAGAACCACACAAAGCTCACAGGAAACTGAAGTTGGATGTGGGGGGCCAGAATGTTGGACATACCAACCTCATCCCAAGAAGAGCTTCCAGGTAGGCCTTGTTATCTTAACTGTTGAATACTGTTGTATACTAAGTGAAGATAAATGAATAATTTAATTCTGTGTCACATGTATTTATTTGTTTGAGTGAACTGAAGACTGCTACTTTTCTAAGCTTAACTTGGAGTTGTCAGCCATGTATTTGTTTAAATGCTTGTTTACAGCAGCTATAAAGGAGCAAATGTGTTACCCTCTGTGTTACAGTTGATTGTGGTGTTGTTGTCCTTGCCTCTTGTTTACCTTCTTTCAGGACCATCAGGCCTCCAGGAAAGCTTGCCTTCTGCAGTTGGTAGGCCAAATAATTTTGATGTCATTTCTGTTGATCAATTTAAACAAGTATTGCAATGTGTGAGTTTGATCTCAGGCCTGTTGTGTGTATTGCTATTGTGTCTGTAATAGTGGCAGCATTGATACTTTGTTAGCATATATTGCATTCTACTAGTGCCGGTATTAATGTGTTTTTGTGTGCCTTGTTCTTTATCACAGTTGATTCTCACTGTGGAACTGTGGTCCCCCTGCCACCTGATGTCAGTGTAGCAGCAGAGTCTGCTGATGGTGGTGGCCAAACTGAGGCACAGTTGGGGGATGCAGAGGCTGAAACTCACACAGAGGTTGACATACAGCCATCTCCTGCATTTACATTGGACATAGCCAGTATGCCTACTCCTACCCAGTCCACTGAGCCCACAGATGTTGGACAAGTGGAGGGCGAGGACTTTGATCAGGAAATTGTGGCTACTGTGGCTTCAGTGCCTGTTGAGTCTGGGTGTAGTCAAATGCAGGTAATGTGCCAAACAGGAGGATTTTTAGGGGTGGTCAAGGGTGCCTGCTGTCCCACCTCCACCTGGTGCAGGTGTCACTTTCCATGCCACTCAACATATGTTCAGGGCTATCAAGGCACAGTTATGTTTCTATACGTTCTCCAGACAAATACTCAAAATTGTGTATGTGGCACACTCTGACATGTGTGGCCACCTCTACCATGTTGCCAATTCACTGGATCAGGTGAATGATACATTGGAATGAGGGGTTACTGTCATGGACCGAGGGGTGCCTGTCTTGGAATGAGCAGTGCCTGTGGTTGAACATCTGCTGGGAGGGGAATGGCATCCTCAAGGGTGTAGGTCAGCCAGATCATCTGCTGTCAGCCAATGTGGCTGTGGCTGATCATGCTTCCATAGTGGCAGTACTTCCGCTGCTACATCAGTGACTGTGCCGTTCACACACAGACTTGGCAGGCCATAGGGTCATGGTCCTGGGCATTCCTGTGCAGGGACCTTGTCATGTTCATAGGTTCATAGGTTCGTACTAAGCTAACTGCCCCTTGCAAGCCATTTTAAGCTTAGCCAATTATCCCTTGTGAGACTCAAACCCTGCACCTTCTGTTTGTAAGGCAAACACCTTAACCATTAGGCCACCCTCCCATTCAGGTAGCAGCACTGCATCTGAGCATGATCCTGGATGTTAACATGCCAGTGCAACTCCTGGCAGAGCCAGTTCTAGTGGATGGGAACAGCAACAATGAACTGTCACCTCTACTACAACTCCTGGCAGAGCCAGTTCTAGTGGATGGGAACAGCAACAATGAACTGTACCTCTACTATGCATGTCTCACACTTGTGCAACACAACAAAATGTAGAGCTAGCACTCAGTTTGGTTGTGTTAATGCATACACTCACAAACAAATTTCACCTGGAGAACCCTTTCAGATACATACACAACTGTTATTTATTTTCTCTATCTGCACATGTGTTGTGTTGCCCAAATGTCTGTTTTCTTACTCTCACAAACTCACCAATCTTTTGTCTCGGCCTAGGTTTCCTCCCCCCCACAACATCCAAATACAGGATCTGTGTCTGATTCTCAGGGTGCATAGCTAATTTATTGCTTACTATATCTGCATTTGTGTTGGAGAACTGTTATTGTACCTGTGACTTATATTGGCCTTGGAAATGTAGAGAGTTGGAAGCATCCAAATGTCACAACTTTATAGTGAATGTTGTAAGGGTCGTAAATTCAGAAACCACAATGTGTATCATCCCTTTGTAACATCATTTTGTAATGTTTGCTTGATGCACCGCTTGGCATAAACACTGGAAGTTGAGAACCTACACACAGTGTTTGTGAAATGTTAAGCATCGCACAACATTTTCAAAAACTGTGCGCTCACCCAGTAAGTGTGCGATAAGTGGAATTGGCAAAAAAACATCAATCTACAAAATGCATTTGGCAGAAAAATCTCATTACACATTGGGCTTGATCTCTGGTAGCCATGTATAGTGCTTGGGGTGAGAGAACATGATTCTGGGCTTAGAGATGGGGTGCCCAGCAGTGTTTGTTTGACTCCTAGTTCAGCATCATGGGCCCCAGTTACTGCAGAGGGACTATTCAGACTCAGAATACAAATCTGAACTATGGGATAATGTGACAGTCCTTTGACCAGTGATACAGGTATCCCCCACTATGGAGAACAATGTAAACACCACTTTGACAACCTCAGGAGGAGGAATAGGGCTACCCCCAACTGCTGGATTGGGGAATTTAGGACCGGGGATACACCACATAAGTATCAATTACAGTAACTACTTGTAAGAGTTAAAATCTGACTATAGTCAAGACTAGTATTCATAATGGTATTCTGTTCAGTTTTTTCCTCTGACACAGAGAGAGTTTTGAGTGTGAAGACCCATGCCACAAGACTGGCAAGGATGCAAGAAGCATGTGGTATGTTTGGTAGTTTGGACTGCTCTGAGCTCATAAGCATGCTCCCTCACCACAAACACCAGACATGACTATCAGTGATCAAACCCAACATAGAATGAGGTTTTTCCACCAATTGCACTTTCTATTCTATTTTGCTATCAATTCCATTTATCAAATGCCATCATGCAAACACGGTGAGTGTGTTCTCCTCTTCCAGTTTTTGTGCTATGCAATGCATTGTGCAAACAGTGAACTCAAAAAATTAAATGGAGAAAACTAAAGAAAGGAAAAAGTGAATGCTGTGCTGTCATACAATCCTTGGGCAAAATCAGTGCTGTCTGTGTCATAGCTCTCAACCTTCCATCTCCAAAATTTGGAACAGTAGCCCTCCTAATGTGTTACAAATGGGCAGAATGCAAAAAAACATACTAATGGCTTACTAACATCTGCAATTAGGAGGGTTATATGATGGTTAAAATGTGTTGGTTTTACTTACATAAAAGATGTTGTAATTAATTACTCTCATGGTCAGCAACCTTATACAGTGATGCTATTTGCATTCACCGAAGAGGTTTTGCAGCCAACTATACTGCTGTGAGCCATGAAACCTTGCTGAGGCATGCTGCACCTCATTAATATGCATTGCGCGATGTCACACAATGAGCAACATCATGGTTGGGGTAACAATCCATGTAGGCTTTGCGCAAAGCCTACACAGACTTTATTGAATCATGTGGCGTATCTTTAAGTCATTAAGTTTGTTTGCGGTAGCATTTCATATCTTTTAAGTTTGTTTGTGGTAGCACTTCACTCCTGACACTACTTTACTTTGTTTTTACATTAGGAGGACTGGGATTATTCATCTCATGGAAGTAGTTGTTTACCTAGTCTATCTGAGCTGGAAAGCACACAAAAGTGATCTAAGTATTTTTTTTCACTTCTCTTATATACTGTGACTGTACGATAGCAGTTTCTAAAAAAATGTACTTTCTGCTGCTGCTTTAAGTAGTTAATTGCAGTGTATTGCATTATATCTGTTAGCTGTAGGGCTGTCGTAGGTAGTTTGTGTGGTCTTGTTACACTTGGGCTCCAAACCAGCTATTTTACATTAAGGAGATGTTTTTCCTGTACCCTTATAGCAGAAGAGTGCTGATCTAACCTGTCTGAGTTGGGGATTGCTGGTGGAAGGCTTATTTGTGTGCCTTTCTGATTGGAAGTTAGCTAAAAATGTGTTTCTCTTTGCTCATATTTAAGCCTCTCATTTGCGAAGTGCTGCTCTTCAGGGAGCAGAGGTTACCAGTGCCCTTTATAGATGCAAAAATCTAGAAAGCTCAGTTTTTCCCAAAACAACTGTCAGTGAGATCCTTCCAAGCTTTTCTGCTTTTCTAAGAGCAACTCAGTTGCGCACTGAGCAGCTCTACCTTATTGATCAGCCTTAGTCTACATAAAGTATAGGTCCCTCTTGTGGTCTTGGCACTACCAGCACAGTCCTGTCAAATTAACCCATTCCCTTCCCTAACAAAACATACAGTAAGAGCCTGCAATCATGGGCGGGCAGTTTCCCATCATCTCTCTGGTCAACCTGATAGACATGGGCATCCTGAAGCAATGTAGCAATTATCTCATGTATACTGACAAACACTTACTCCTGAAACAAACAAATACTTTATGTGAGAGATGTACTTACACTATGAAATTGGAGGCAAGACTCTCACATAAGGGCAAATTGAATGCCAAACAGGTTGTCAGCACACACACACACACTTCCCACATTAAATAAGGAAATGACACTTAAACCCACAAGTGAAGAGGTACTCACTAGTAACTTACCAAAAGATCAGAGGCCTCCCAAACAGAAACCACTTACATATATAGCGATGCAAAACTCAACAAATAAGCCCATAAGGCATAACACATAGGTGACTCCATTGTGACACACACGGATGTTCCCCTCACCAGGCTGAATAAGGAGCAGGTTACGGTTAGCTGGCTGCCAGGTGCCAGGCTCCATCAAGTCACTCAAGCACTCAGGTGACTCAACCACAAGTACCACTATGACTCTGTCATAGTCCATGTGGGGGTGAATGGCTTGCGACATCTGTGCAGTCACCAAGACATGGTTCAAAGATGTGGAAAGCACTAGAGCTGTGCAGGGCTACAATGCCTTCCATACATTCAGACCACAAACTGAGTTTGAAATAACCAAATGACGAGGTGTATCCATATTCATTAAGGATAAGTACACCTTGAGACTGGTCAAACAGTATATCTCTCTTGAGCTACTCCATGTCCAATTAACTGTAGATAAAGCCCCCTACCACATCACAGCTAGCTGTACATCTCCCACAATGAAACAGGAAAAGCATACTACATACCACGACTTATTGAAGTCATTTGCCATACAGCCCAACACCTTACTCATGGGTAATTTTAATTATTCTACCATCGACTGGAAAACATACATGACGACAAACATGCTGGCTCAGAGCTTCTTGGACTTTGTCAGTGTAAATGCTCTGGAATAGTTAGTCAGCATACCCACAAGAGGCTCAAATGTCCTTAATATAGTATTCACTAATATGGGACAGCATTGCACCCCCCTATGTGATGTTCTCTCTGGTAAGATAGGACCATGAGTCTGTCTTGTTTGCTGTAATTATAAGATCAGATACTCCATCAAGCTCAAAAACACTTAAGAATTTTTAAAACACTTAAGAATTTTTCAGAGACAAATTACCTATAACTAAATGATGGTATACACAAGCAATAATGCCCAACAGAGTGTGTGTTATTGTGGAAATAGCACCCACCCAGGGGTGTTCTGAGGCCCAATGCCACAGGCTACAAACCTGGAAGGACATTATTTCCACGTTAACACACACCCTGGAGGGCATTATTGTGTTTAGAGAACAAGGTGTCTTGTGTTTTCCTTACTTATTTATTTTTTTATTACTATATATTTTTATATATATTTTTTTATATAAAATAGTCCCTCCAGCTAAAATTTCAAACTTGCTGTAATATATGTTAATGGTGTTGGAGGAAGCATTTTACATCCAAAATATAACATTTAAAAAACAAATCCAGGTATTTGCTTTATTTTTGGTCGCTTACTTCTAAAGCATTTGGTTTTCTGCCAGTCACTGGTGATTGAAGTTACTAAATAATGGCATACATTTGAGTTTCACACTTTTATGTCCTTCAGAAAATTCAAGGTATCCTATTATTTAAGCGAGCTTATACATTTATAGGAGCAATAATTAAAATCTGTTCCTAATTTTGAGCCTTTTTCTCTCTTTATTTTAGGCTTCATCCAGATTTCAACTGAAGGTCTAGAAGTATGCAAACCTCTTTACTGCTGCTGCTGCCAGTGATTGATCTCACTCACACACTCTGTCTTTCTCTCAGGCACACACACACACACACACACACACACACACACACACACACACACACACACACACACACACGCACACACACACACCTCTGCTTCAGAAAATGGATGCTAACACAAATCCTAATATTCAAGTAACTTTATTTTGTAACAGCAATTTTTAAAATATGTTCATATTTTGAGCCCTTGTCCCCAGTTTATTTTAGGCGTATCCAGATATTTTGAGCTAAGAGGATGAGAGGTAGACAAACCTCTTAAATGCTGCTACTGCTAGGGATCATTTGATCACTCTCTCTCTTCACACACACACACACACACACACACACACACACACACACACACGCACAAACACAGGCACACTTTTTTTTCTGTTTCATTTATTTTTTTACAATGGCTTAAGAACTAAAATGCTGCTTAGTGAGCATAAAATAATGGTGGCTATTAGTCAGTCCAAGCTCCTCAGCAGCTTAATATGCTGCCATGAAGTGGTGAACCCATTTTTCAGTGGGCATTACCTGTAGATTAACCCCCAGCTGAAGAGCATTTGTTCTCAGATCAGGGAGCAATCTACAGTCACCCATTCTCTCAGAAGTTTCAATCCCCCCTTGAACATAGATAACACGGACTCCTATGCAGAGGAGTTCACCAATGTCCTGTATAACCACTTAAGCAGTTATATGCCCCACTCAGGCATTTTTGACAAACACAAGAGCTCAGCTACAAACTCGTATGTCACCCAGTAGATGGCCATCTAGCTCATAGACAGGACCTAGGAAGTTAGAATTGGGGAGTCCACCTCTACAAAGATGCCAGTCACAAGTGAATCCCTCAGGGATTGGTCCTTGGACCACTCCCTTTTGGCATTTATTTCTTTGAAGTCAAAGACAATGTCAATGCTGACTAAATCTGCAGATGATTGCAAGTTAGGAGCTGTCATTGAATCCCACACCGACACAAATGTTCTCTAGGAAGGATTGAAACAGACAAACCATTTGTGCCAGAGCCATGGACTAAAACTTGCTGCCAAAAAATGCATAATTGTATCCTTTGAGTAGTCATTCACCCCTGGTAGCTATCATATTGATGACACATTCCTTAAAGTTGACCCAGTAGTCATGGACTTAAAAGTTGACCGAGTAGTCAGGGACTTAGGGACACAAATAGATAGTAATCTAGCCTTTGACCATCACGTGTCTACAGTAGTGAGGAAATCATTATATGTTGCACAACTTATAAACAAAGGTATGGCATCTAGGTCCAAGGAAGTCATTGTTCCACTGTATTCAGCATTCATCCGACCTATCATTGAGTACAATGCCCCCTTTGGTATTTACCTAATCATGCATATCCAACAACTGGAACATCCACAGAGGTTCCACACTAAAAGAATACAGGGCATAAGTAAAATGCCCTATGCAGACTGCCTCAAGGCCATATCCCTGTATTCTGTCTCCTTCAGATCGTTGAGGAGAAATCTATGCCTGGCATATTAGTGCATTGTCAGATCCCACTCTGATGAACCTCCTGCACATCCGCAAAAACAAAACAGCACCAGAATTACCCATTCTAAAGACTTAAACCCTGCATGTGATATAAATAGGACCTGATGGAGAGACAGGTATGTATCCCAGATGCTATCCTGTCTCTGGAGCAGGCTCCCATCCATGTGAAGCAGAGTTTTTCCATGACCCTATTCAGGTGTAACTTGGACAATTGGATAGGGAACAAGAAATCCATCCCTGGCTTGACACCTATGTCTCTAATGGACACAGGTAACCTGTAAATGGTTCATCTCCCAGGCCCCTGCTTGTAAATGTTTCATCTCCCAAGCCCCTGCTTACACTTATTAAGGGCATTAGAACTTGTCAGAGATTTGGGATGCATGGCTAGCCTTAAAAAGGCCCTTGTGGTCATTAGCCTAGTAAACACCTATGAACTTACGAACCTATATAGAATCAATTGTACCTGACTGGATTAAAACCAGGACTTGCTGAAAAAAAGCCACTCTACTGGACCCCTAGTATAAATAAGCTATACAACAAGAGAAATAAACAAATGTCGAAGAACAAGAGGGAACTGGCTCAGCAGTGAAATCTCTCTCTAGCTTAAACAAACAAATTAGAGATCTTGTCAAGTCATCCAAAGTTGATTCTGAAGCAAAAATAGCCTCCCTAGCTAAGGATAATCACAAGACATTCTTTCACAACATCTGAAATCTGATAGGGAATGAACAGGTATATGCTAAACTGGTTGTGGATGGCACCACACATAGTCAACTGGAGGTAATAGCCATCCTGCTAGCTGACAGATTTGGAGGAAACTTCACCACCCTCCCATCTCCTCCACTCACCCCAAAAAGTGTACCCACCACCATTCTTCAGCCTATTATCTGAAGTGAGCAGGTCATCTTGGTTCTCCCCAAGGCCAAAAACACAGCATCAATGGGACCAGACAAAATGTCAGGTTGCCTTTTAAACAACTTAAAACTTGACCTAGCATATCCATTGGGATTATCTAGGCATCAAATACTGCTTGTTTGTATTTGCATTAATAATTCTGAAACCATGCTACATACAAGGCATCAGAACATTTCATCTTAAAACATAAACAATGACAAACACAATTGTCTTGATATTTGACCTCTGTCTAATGTAGCTAAAGGGATATTGAATATTATTTGTATACTGTTTATTTGTATTGTAATATTTTTTTATTTCTCTAAATATCTCAACATTCAGGTAACACAGACAGAACTGCATACCCTCATATGACAGCTTACAGCTGTATGAAGAGGTTTACTATCAAAATTTTGGATCCCAGTTATATCAACTGTGATGGTCGAAAGACTAGTTTCAAGTTCATGTAATGCCGATCTGGAAAATATTCAACTCCACAACAGCGAATGCTAGTGTGCATTCGATGTTGTGAGGTTGATGTTCTGACTGGAGATTGCACTACAGTGGGGATCGGGAAATTTATCCTTTTCCTCAATGTAGTGCAACCTCAGAGTTGGAATATATAATTGGCAGGGGTAAATGTTTGTAGGAAATCACCGACATTGAGGTAAGTTGGGTAATGTTGAATTCGAATTAGCAACATTAGCCTATCATTGTTTTTAGTAAACAATGTTTTCATTTCCAACCTTTTTTCGGGTAAGTCATTACGTAATTATTACATAATCAAACAACTGTTTCAGAATTTTGATAGAAAACCATATGAAGAATACAGTGTTGGCAGTCTGTGTTTTGCTTAAATGGGCACTGAGATATACTTTGTTTATACATTACAAAATTAATATTCACTGCCTCTATTTTGGCTTATAAAATCCAGTTTACAGCATTGAGCTAAATGAATGTCACTAATGTAAAGATGAATTTATCCTGAATAGTTTGCCATTTACAGTCTTCTAGTTACACTTATGGTTCCAAAGATATAAATATTTGTATGAATTGTAAGGTGATAACTTCATTTTTTAAAGGCTCAAGCCACACCCACTGGTAGTTAAAAGTAAGCACTCAAAAGAGCTATACTGGAGGGAATGAGTTAACCACGGCCTGTGAACTGGCTATGTTCCAGCAGAATGGAGGACATCAACAGTAATAGGCCCATAAGCTTGACTAGCTTCATCTGCAAGACCATGGAAAGAATCATTATGGAATTTATTAACAAGGACATAAGTAATCTCCAAACTCTGGACCCAACCCATTTCAGATTTGTTAAGGTAGATCATGCCCATTAAACACGGTTGACTTCTTTGAGTATGTCACCAAGGCCCTGGATGAGGGAGAGAGAGTGTATATTGCCTGTCTTGACCTAGCCAAGGCATTTGCCATAGCCTTCCACTCACATATTATAGACAAACTCTCCCAATTGGGAACAGAAAAAAGACCAGTCACCAGTGGCATACCACAGGGTTGTGTGCTGGGACCCTTACTGTTGAATTTGTTTCTCAGAAGTCCAGCCAACTTCATAGCTGACCAAGTTCACTGATGATTGTAAATTGGGAGCAATCAGTGAGTCCCCAAACAATATTAATATACTGTAGACAGGGTTAGCGCAGACTGCTGATTGGTGACAAAGCCACATTTTAAAGTTAAATGCAAAATAAAAAGGATTATTATTCCCTTTGTGAAAGCTGACATCCCTGCTAATTACATATAGAAAGCACCCCCCTAAGTGCAGACCCAGTGGTATGTCATCTGGGTAATCAGGTAGATAGCACTCTGAATTTTGACCATCAGGTATCCACAGTAGTAAGGAAATCCTTCTATGTGGCACATCTTATAGGTAAAGGCACTGCGTCTAGATCTAAGGATGTTATGTATTCCATTATACTCAGCCCTCATCAGATCAATAATTAAGTACAATGCTCCTTTTTGCATGTACCCCACCAGACACCTACAACAATTGGAGGAACTACAGAGGTTTCTCACCAAGAAATTGCAGGGTACTCAAAACAAGTCGTACATGGAAAGACTGAAAATAACTGTATTCTGTCTCCTACAGGTTGCTAAAGGTTAACCTGTGCCTGGCTTACAGGGCAGTCTTTCATGTGGTCCTGATGGAAATGCTACACTTTCATAAATGAAACTGCATGAGGGTCACTTGCTACAGGAATCTTAACCTAGCCTTTGACATGAACAAGTTGTGTTGGAGTAATAGGTACATCTGCCAGAGATTGCCACTTCTCTGTAACAAACTTCCAGTTCATGTGAAACAGAGTCCCTCCCTGACCCACTTCAAATGCAACCTAGAGCAATGGGTTTGTGACCACAAATTCACTCTTGGGATGGTGCTAATGTCCCTCCTGGACAGAGGAAGTCAGTATTAACTACCATAGCCCCTTACCTCTGCAAACTCACTAACCTAACCACTATCAATTGAGGCAACGTGAGATAAATATGACTAGGCCTGCAAGGATTCTAGGGCCATTAGCCTAGTAACCTTCTATGAACCTATGAACCAAAGGAAACTGCAGGGTTATATTTGAAGTGAATGTGGGCACATAATATACCAATATACCATTAGTCTCCTTCTGTTAGCAAAGTGTACGTGTAATATATTTAAACATATTTTAGCAGGTGGCATCTATAGAGTTATTCTGCATTCATCTAACCTGTAGCCTACAGTGGTTAGACTACTGGTGTGTGGGGGCTTGTAAAATATACCAGTGAAACATGCTCATTGTTTTAATCACTTTCCCCCGGATTCATGAAGCTCGGCACAAGGCCAGCGTAAGGCTTGCGCCGGCCGTGCAGCGTATAACTGGCATAGCAGCGCCACATGCATAGCAATGAGTGTGCACTGCAACCACAACCACGTGCATAGGGCACGTGCGTGAGTCCAGGGAGCCCAAGTAGGATGTGCCCGTAGGCGTGGCCAAGCCAGCAGGCAATGAGCAACCTAAAGTGCTGACTCTCACAGGCCGCCTGCAATAGTAACCGCACCAACCAGTGTCCATGGATAATGAAACGTATGCAGAGTATGCAACATAGTACCCGTCCACACAAAATGGAGAACCAAACATAAATCCACGAAGTACAAAATGTTCCCGTCCACGGAACAAAGGATACTCGGAATACCGTGTCTGTCACGCAATGCACTGTCAGCAGGCATACCCAGTGGAGGTGTACTGCATCATGTCAGTGCGCCGCAACTACACACGATTAGCCCCATGGGCATGGTCACCAGCAGTCCCACAGTGGTAGTGAGAGTACACAGCTGGGCAGTCGTGGCCATATAACAACCAGAAAGAAACTAGATATCCCAAACACAGACAAACATGTGTATAGTAAAATGTGCTAGACACAGCAACGTAACCATCACATACACATATGATGGCGTATGCCGAATCGGAATATCCAGAAGCAGAACCCATGCATGCAAATGTAATACACAACAACCCCGTCATAGCATGTAACCCGCACCCATGTCCGAATGTCCACCTAATCCAGCTAGCAGCCTTGCGCAGCTGCACACCTACACACAGCGGGTATACCCCATATGAAGTAGGAAGTATTGTCCTAGGCAGTGACAGGCATGCAAATATGTACCCCACATGTCAACATCCCATCCCAGGTACTGATATCCAAATGGCTGCATGTGAATGTGTCAGCAGAATGTGTACATCCCACGTGTGGTTACGGACCTGTCGAAACCCCATAGGTGTTCACATGCCACGGTGTCCATAACTGTACACATCTGGACAAAGTAGTATGTGCAGCCACTGTACCGATGATTAGCTATGCAGACATGTCAAACACAATACACAGGGCAGAACAGCCGTCCACCAAGCAGTTCACCCCAGCAGGGTTGCCACATGCACAGATTGTCAAGGTGGGACATCACTCGTAGATATGTGTGGTTCCGTATGGCAAAACACCCACGGCCAATGCAAAGGATAGAATAACACGTATATGCCCGGATGAATGGTTATGTCATAGCATGCGAATAGCTTAAGCTATCCAACATAACAGTCATGTGTACCAGATACAAAATGCCTGTAACATGCAAGTAGTAATGCAGGAAGACATACACGACTGTGTTAATATCACAGGATATATGGCCACGTGTCAAGTGTCGACGCAGGACACAAATGTCCATAATGGGGCCCCCTGCAAAGAGGAACAAGTGCCAACCCCACCCCCCACTGACGACGCGTATAAATACAACCCAAACACACACCAACACCACCGTCCAACCCATGATAGCAATGAAGGCCAGACAAAGAACAACACGATGCGTGCACAAATAGGGACACATGTAATCGGTGCTCTGACAACCTTCCACAGGCCACCGAATAATAGTATGTACATACGCATGTAATGCTGCAAAGGATGTGTGGTAGTCCCCAGTATCACAGAGGTAGGTACACAGATACACTGTAACCAACCCTCACATATGTGCACTGTACACAGCATACCTGCAGGTAATACATAGTTCAGTCATGTGCCACATAAATATCCACGTATGAATGAGGACAGGGGATAGACAAGTGTGAATGGGAAAAACGCAGAACATGGCATATGTATGATAACCGGCACCACCCACAGCATTTTATGCCAATAGCAGAAGCTATTGTTAGTTGTCCAAACACCCGAGTCTGTAAACATGGAATGAATATCATAGCAATAACCCACGCCTGGGTGTGGGTAATGCTGGATATACCCACGGTAGATTGCGGTCCCAAGGGCGAAGCCCGAGGACCAAACAAAAGCAACCGTGGGTAAATACAGCGTACCCACACCCAGACGGGTTATTGCTATTATGCCATATCATCTAGGAAAATAAACTATTAATCCCCAGACATAATGGCACAGCATAATGCCTGTCTGCTGCCCATCTGCAGATGTCTGGCATCCGCGGCGGTGCTGACGTACTGCGTGAGATGTCTGTTGCTAATGTCGAAACTGTCTCACTATGTAAAACCCAGTTAACATAGCAAATCAATACAAAACAGCAATGGAGAGCTCGATGTCCCCGTTGCTGTGTTGTACAACCTGTCCCGCTATGTTAAATGTGTGTAGCAGAGCGAGACTGCCCCAAAGTAAGCAACAGACATCTCCGTGGCTCAGTTAAAGCTGTCACACTATGTTAAACCCATGTAACATAGCGAGATAGGTTATAAATACCGAGGTATACTAATGGAAATAGGTCCGGGCGACCGGACCGTGTGCCATTACTATAACCCGATCTACAACGGGCACGCTGGCCAATCAGCGTGCACGGTTAGGAATAATGGGGGTGGTTATGGTATAATAGACATGGACAAACCGTGCCCATGTGCCTCATCTGACATTCCTACATGGTCAGGGAAGTTCTGTACACTAGGCGGACAAGACCAAACCCAGAGCACCACAGGAACACCCTGACAATCAAAGACCTGTATGCGTTGGGGCTATAAGCCCCTGTGATCTGAATATCCCTGCGGTCACGCCATATGCATCCTGGGTCAAGAGCAGTAGGGAATACGGAATGTGTAACATGTAGTACCGCACTTTTCCCAGCAGGAGAATGGATGCCTGTGACGTAAGTGAGTGCGGGGGGGGGGTAATATGTTAATGTAGCTATGTACCATGGGTATGCATATAAATGAGACAGAACAGCAAACGTGTAGTGGTCACATCAACCGGCCAACGTGAATGCAGTCCCGTTTGAATTACAACTATAGAACATATAAATGTGAACGTGTAAGTAATGCGTCTGTGCCGCAAAGACAGTTACATGTGTAAAGGTGAAAGTGTGTTCCGCACACGTCCGTTAACCAGATCAGAGATATGTTACTGGAACAGTCACAACTAATACAGGCCACGTAAGCACACAGACTCAGTAAACATATGTAACCCAGAATACGGATATGCATGTGCACCTGCGCATAACCCACAATGAGGAAATGCAAGTGCGCCTGTGCGTGTGTGATCCACTAACAGCAGGGTAACTTAATGCTGTGTCCTCCACGTTAGTTATACATGTCTCAAAACTGTCAGCCTCTGAAAGTATGGAACAGGACAATGCCATGCAAAGTACTGGTACAAATAGTGAGAAACACATGATATGTGATAAGATAAACATAGAATGTGGATAGAATAACGGGTGTGTTAGTAGCAGGGATTGACAAAGGGTATGCATCTGTAACCCGACCTACTTGTCAGAAGGTGCCACCATAAGTTTATGTAAGTTTTATGTTGGTTTACATTTGTTGACCGGGCTAGTCTAGCTGGGTATATGTCCAGTGTCAGTAGAGGCCCGGGG